>NC_135417.1:25342558-25612558 GCF_051991245.1 Festucalex cinctus
ACGCAGGCCCAAACATTTTCAAAGTCCCACGCCTGCCCGAAAATTTTCAGTCTGATGTAGGCCCAAACATTTTCAAAGTCCCACGCCTGTCTGAAAATTTTCAAAGTCCCACACTTGTCCGAAAATTTTCAGTCTGACGCAGGCCCGAAAATTTTCAAAGTCCCACGCCTGCCCAAAAATTTTCAAAGTCTGATGCAGGCCCAAACTTTTTCAAAGTCCCACGCCTGCCCGAAAATTTTCAAAGTCCGCCTGTCTGAAAATTTTCAAAGTCCCACACTTGTCCGAAAATTTTCAAAGTCTGATGCAGGCCCAAACTTTTTCAAAGTCCCACGCCTGTCTGAAAATTTTCAAAGTCTGACGCAGGCCCAAACATTTTCAAAGTCCCACGCCTGCCCAAAAATTTTCAAAGTCCCACACTTGTCCGAAAATTTTCAGTCTGACGCAGGCCCAAACATTTTCAAAGTCCCACGCCTGCCCGAAAATTTTCAAAGTCCCACGCCTGCCCGAAAATTTTCAAATTCTGACGCAGGCCCAAACATTTTCAAAGTCCGCCTGTCTGAAAATTTTCAAATTCTGACGCAGGCCCAAACATTTTCAAAGTCCCACGCCTGTCTGAAAATTTTCAAAGTCCCACACTTGTCCGAAAATTTTCAGTCTGACGCATGCCCAAACATTTTCAAAGTCCCACGCCTGTCTGAAAATTTTCAAAGTCCCACACTTGTCCGAAAATTTTCAGTCTGACGCAGGCCCGAAAATTTTCAAAGTCCCACGCCTGCCCAAAAATTTTCAAAGTCCCACACTTGTCTGAAAATTTTCAAAGTCCCACACTTGCCCAAAAATTTTCAAAGTCTGACGCAGGCCCAAACATTTTCAAAGTCTGATGCAGGCCCAAACATTTTCAAAGTCTCACGCCTGCCCGAAAATTTTCAAAGTCCCACGCCTGTCTGAAAATTTTCAAAGTCTGACGCAGGCACAAACATTTTCAGTCTGATGCAGGCCCGAAAATTTTCAAAGTCCCACGCCTGCCCGAAAATTTTCAAATTCTGACGCAGCCCCAAACATTTTCAAAGTCCCACGCCTGCCCGAAAATTTTCAAAGTCTGACGCAGGCCCAAACATTTTCAAAGTCCCACGCCTGTCTGAAAATTTTCAAAGTCCCACGCCTGTCTGAAAATTTTCAAAGTCCCACGCCTGTCTGAAAATTTTCAAAGTCCCACGCCTGCCCGAAAATTTTCAGTCTGATGCATGCCCAAACATTTTCAAAGTCCCACACTTGTCCGAAAATTTTCAGTCTCACGCCTGCCCAAAAATTTTCAAAGTCCCACACTTGTCCGAAAATTTTCAGTCTGACGCAGGCCCAAACATTTTCAAAGTCCGCCTGTCTGAAAATTTTCAAAGTCTGACACAGGCCCAAACATTTTCAGTCTGATGCAGGCCCGAAAATTTTCAAAGTCCCACGCCTGCCCGAAAATTTTCAGTCTGACGCAGGCCCAAACATTTTCAAAGTCCCACGCCTGCCCGAAAATGTTCAAATTCTGACGCAGGCCCAAACATTTTCAAAGTCCCACGCCTGTCTGAAAATTTTCAAAGTCCCACACTTGTCCGAAAATTTTCAAAGTCTGATGCAGAACCAAACATTTTCAAAGTCTGATGCAGGCCCAAACATTTTCAAAGTCCCACGCCTGCCCGAAAATTTTCAAAGTCCGCCTGTCTGAAAATTTTCAAAGTCCCACACTTGTCCGAAAATTTTCAGTCTGATGCAGGCCCAAACATTTTCAAAGTCTGATGCAGGCCCAAACATTTTCAAAGTCCCACGCCTGTCTGAAAATTTTCAAAGTCTGACGCAGGCCCAAACATTTTCAAAGTCCCACGCCTGCCCGAAAATTTTCAGTCTGATGTAGGCCCAAACATTTTCAAAGTCCCACGCCTGTCTGAAAATTTTCAAAGTCCCACACTTGTCCGAAAATTTTCAGTCTGACGCAGGCCCGAAAATTTTCAAAGTCCCACGCCTGCCCAAAAATTTTCAAAGTCCCACACTTGTCTGAAAATTTTCAAAGTCCCACACTTGCCCAAAAATTTTCAAAGTCTGACGCAGGCCCAAACATTTTCAAAGTCTGATGCAGGCCCAAACATTTTCAAAGTCTCACGCCTGCCCGAAAATTTTCAAAGTCCCACGCCTGTCTGAAAATTTTCAAAGTCTGACGCAGGCACAAACATTTTCAAAGTCTGATGCAGGCCCAAACATTTTCAAAGTCCCACGCCTGCCCGAAAATTTTCAGTCTGACGCATGCCCAAACATTTTCAAAGTCCCACGCCTGTCTGAAAATTTTCAAAGTCCCACACTTGTCCGAAAATTTTCAGTCTGACGCAGGCCCGAAAATTTTCAAAGTCCCACGCCTGCCCAAAAATTTTCAAAGTCCCACACTTGTCTGAAAATTTTCAAAGTCCCACACTTGCCCAAAAATTTTCAAAGTCTGACGCAGGCCCAAACATTTTCAAAGTCTGATGCAGGCCCAAACATTTTCAAAGTCTCACGCCTGCCCGAAAATTTTCAAAGTCCCACGCCTGTCTGAAAATTTTCAAAGTCTGACGCAGGCACAAACATTTTCAGTCTGATGCAGGCCCGAAAATTTTCAAAGTCCCACGCCTGCCCGAAAATTTTCAAATTCTGACGCAGCCCCAAACATTTTCAAAGTCCCACGCCTGCCCGAAAATTTTCAAAGTCTGACGCAGGCCCAAACATTTTCAAAGTCCCACGCCTGTCTGAAAATTTTCAAAGTCCCACGCCTGTCTGAAAATTTTCAAAGTCCCACGCCTGTCTGAAAATTTTCAAAGTCCCACGCCTGCCCGAAAATTTTCAGTCTGATGCATGCCCAAACATTTTCAAAGTCCCACACTTGTCCGAAAATTTTCAGTCTCACGCCTGCCCAAAAATTTTCAAAGTCCCACACTTGTCCGAAAATTTTCAGTCTGACGCAGGCCCAAACATTTTCAAAGTCCGCCTGTCTGAAAATTTTCAAAGTCTGACACAGGCCCAAACATTTTCAGTCTGATGCAGGCCCGAAAATTTTCAAAGTCCCACGCCTGCCCGAAAATTTTCAGTCTGACGCAGGCCCAAACATTTTCAAAGTCCCACGCCTGCCCGAAAATGTTCAAATTCTGACGCAGGCCCAAACATTTTCAAAGTCCCACGCCTGTCTGAAAATTTTCAAAGTCCCACACTTGTCCGAAAATTTTCAAAGTCTGATGCAGAACCAAACATTTTCAAAGTCTGATGCAGGCCCAAACATTTTCAAAGTCCCACGCCTGCCCGAAAATTTTCAAAGTCCGCCTGTCTGAAAATTTTCAAAGTCCCACACTTGTCCGAAAATTTTCAGTCTGATGCAGGCCCAAACATTTTCAAAGTCTGATGCAGGCCCAAACATTTTCAAAGTCCCACGCCTGTCTGAAAATTTTCAAAGTCTGACGCAGGCCCAAACATTTTCAAAGTCCCACGCCTGCCCGAAAATTTTCAGTCTGATGTAGGCCCAAACATTTTCAAAGTCCCACGCCTGTCTGAAAATTTTCAAAGTCCCACACTTGTCCGAAAATTTTCAGTCTGACGCAGGCCCGAAAATTTTCAAAGTCCCACGCCTGCCCAAAAATTTTCAAAGTCTGATGCAGGCCCAAACTTTTTCAAAGTCCCACGCCTGCCCGAAAATTTTCAAAGTCCGCCTGTCTGAAAATTTTCAAAGTCCCACACTTGTCCGAAAATTTTCAAAGTCTGATGCAGGCCCAAACTTTTTCAAAGTCCCACGCCTGTCTGAAAATTTTCAAAGTCTGACGCAGGCCCAAACATTTTCAAAGTCCCACGCCTGCCCAAAAATTTTCAAAGTCCCACACTTGTCCGAAAATTTTCAGTCTGACGCAGGCCCAAACATTTTCAAAGTCCCACGCCTGCCCGAAAATTTTCAAAGTCCCACGCCTGCCCGAAAATTTTCAAATTCTGACGCAGGCCCAAACATTTTCAAAGTCCGCCTGTCTGAAAATTTTCAAAGTCTGACGCAGGCCCAAACATTTTCAAAGTCCCACGCCTGCCCAAAAATTTTCAAAGTCCCACACTTGTCCGAAAATTTTCAGTCTGACGCATGCCCAAACATTTTCAAAGTCCCACGCCTGTCTGAAAATTTTCAAAGTCCCACACTTGTCCGAAAATTTTCAGTCTGACGCAGGCCCGAAAATTTTCAAAGTCCCACGCCTGCCCAAAAATTTTCAAAGTCCCACACTTGTCTGAAAATTTTCAAAGTCCCACACTTGCCCAAAAATTTTCAAAGTCTGACGCAGGCCCAAACATTTTCAAAGTCTGATGCAGGCCCAAACATTTTCAAAGTCTCACGCCTGCCCGAAAATTTTCAAAGTCCCACGCCTGTCTGAAAATTTTCAAAGTCTGACGCAGGCCCAAACATTTTCAGTCTGTTGCAGGCCCGAAAATTTTCAAAGTCCCACGCCTGCCCGAAAATTTTCAAATTCTGACGCAGCCCCAAACATTTTCAAAGTCCCACGCCTGCCCGAAAATTTTCAAAGTCTGACGCAGGCCCAAACATTTTCAAAGTCCCACGCCTGTCTGAAAATTTTCAAAGTCCCACGCCTGTCTGAAAATTTTCAAAGTCCCACGCCTGTCTGAAAATTTTCAAAGTCTGACGCAGGCCCAAACATTTTCAAAGTCCGCCTGTCTGAAAATTTTCAAAGTCTGACGCAGGCCCAAACATTTTCAGTCTGATGCAGGCCCGAAAATTTTCAAAGTCCCACGCCTGCCCGAAAATTTTCAAATTCTGACGCAGGCCCAAACATTTTCAAAGTCCCACGCCTGTCTGAAAATTTTCAAAGTCCCACACTTGTCCGAAAATTTTCAGTCTGACGCAGGCCCGAAAATTTTCAAAGTCCCACGCCTGCCCGAAAATTTTCAAAGTCCCACACTTGTCCGAAAATTTTCAGTCTGACGCAGGCCCAAACATTTTCAGTCCCACGCCTGCCCGAAAATTTTCAAAGTCTGACGCAGGCCCAAACATTTTCAAAGTCTGACGCAGGCCCAAACATTTTCAAAGTCCCACGCCTGCCCGAAAATTTTCAAAGTCTGACGCAGGCCCAAACATTTTCAAAGTCTAATGCAGGCCCAAACATTTTCAGTCTGATGCAGGCCCGAAAATTTTCAAAGTCCCACGCCTGTCCGAAAATTTTCAAAGTCCCACGCCTGCCCGAAAATTTTCAGTCTGACGCAGGCCCAAACATTTTCAAAGTCCGCCTGTCTGAAAATGTTCAAAGTCTGATGCAGGCCCAAACATTTTCAGTCTGATGCAGGCCCAAACATTTTCAAAGTCCGCCTGTCTGAAAATTTTCAAAGTCTGACGCAGGCCCAAACATTTTCAAAGTCCAACGCCTGTCTGAAAATTTTCAAAGTCTGACGCAGGCCCAAACATTTTCAAAGTCTGATGCAGGCCCAAACATTTTCAAAGTCTCACGCCTGCCCGAAAATTTTCAAAGTCCCACGCCTGCCCAAAAATTTTCAAAGTCTGACGCAGGCCCAAACATTTTCAAAGTCTGACGCAGGCCCAAACATTTTCAAAGTCCCACGCCTGTCTGAAAATTTTCAAAGTCCCACGCCTGCCCAAAAATTTTCAAAGTCCGCCTGTCTGAAAATTTTCAAAGTCCCACACTTGCCCAAAAATTTTCAAAGTCCGCCTGTCTGAAAATTTTCAAAGTCCCACACTTGTCCGAAAATTTTCAGTCTGACGCAGGCCCGAAAATTTTCAAAGTCCGCCTGTCCGAAAATTTTCAGTCTGATGCAGGCCCAAACATTTTCAAAGTCTCACGCCTGCCCGAAAATTTTCAAAGTCCGCCTGTCTGAAAATTTTCAAAGTCCCACACTTGCCCAAAAATTTTCAAAGTCCGCCTGTCTGAAAATTTTCAAAGTCCCACACTTGTCCGAAAATTTTCAGTCTGACGCAGGCCCGAAAATTTTCAAAGTCCGCCTGTCTGAAAATTTTCAAAGTCTGACGCAGGCCCAAACATTTTCAAAGTCCGCCTGTCTGAAAATTTTCAGTCTGACGCAGGCCCAAACATTTTCAGTCTGATGCAGGCCCGAAAATTTTCAAAGTCCCACGCCTGTCCGAAAATTTTCAAAGTCCCACGCCTGCCCGAAAATTTTCAGTCTGACGCAGGCCCAAACATTTTCAAAGTCCGCCTGTCTGAAAATTTTCAAAGTCCCACACTTGTCCGAAAATTTTCAAAGTCCCACACTTGTCCGAAAATTTTCAGTCTGACGCAGGCCCAAACATTTTCAAAGTCCCACGCCTGCCCAAAAATTTTCAAAGTCCCACACTTGTCCGAAAATTTTCAGTCTGACGCAGGCCCAAACATTTTCAAAGTCCCACGCCTGCCCGAAAATTTTCAAAGTCCCACGCCTCTCCGAAAATTTTCAAAGTCTGATGCAGAACCAAACATTTTCAAAGTCTGATGCAGGCCCAAAAATTTTCAAAGTCTAATGCAGGCCCAAACATTTTCAGTCTGATGCAGGCCCGAAAATTTTCAAAGTCCCAAGCCTGCCTGAAAATGTTTGGGCCTGCGTCAGACTGAAAATTTTCGAAGTCCCACGCCTGCCCAAAAATTTTCAAAGTCCGCCTGTCTGAAAATTTTCAAAGTCCCACACTTGTCCGAAAATTTTCAGTCTGACGCAGGCCCGAAAATTTTCAAAGTCCGCCTGTCTGAAAATTTTCAAAGTCTGACGCAGGCCCAAACATTTTCAAAGTCCGCCTGTCTGAAAATTTTCAGTCTGACGCAGGCCCAAACATTTTCAGTCTGATGCAGGCCCGAAAATTTTCAAAGTCCCACGCCTGTCCGAAAATTTTCAAAGTCCCACGCCTGCCCGAAAATTTTCAGTCTGACGCAGGCCCAAACATTTTCAAAGTCCGCCTGTCTGAAAATTTTCAAAGTCCCACACTTGTCCGAAAATTTTCAGTCTGACGCAGGCCCGAAAATTTTCAAAGTCCCACGCCTGCCCAAAAATTTTCAAAGTCCCACGCCTCTCCGAAAATTTTCAAAGTCTGACGCAGGCCCAAACATTTTCAAAGTCTGACGCAGAACCAAACATTTTCAAAGTCTGATGCAGGCCCAAACATTTTCAAAGTCCGCCTGTCTGAAAATGTTCAAAGTCTGATGCAGGCCCAAACATTTTCAGTCTGATGCAGGCCCAAACATTTTCAAAGTCCGCCTGTCTGAAAATTTTCAAAGTCTGACGCAGGCCCAAACATTTTCAAAGTCCAACGCCTGTCTGAAAATTTTCAAAGTCTGACGCAGGCCCAAACATTTTCAAAGTCTGATGCAGGCCCAAACATTTTCAAAGTCTCACGCCTGCCCGAAAATTTTCAAAGTCCCACGCCTGCCCAAAAATTTTCAAAGTCTGACGCAGGCCCAAACATTTTCAGTCTGATGCAGGCCCGAAAATTTTCAAATTCTGACGCAGGCCCAAACATTTTCAAAGTCCCACTCCTGCCCGAAAATTTTCAAAGTCCCACACTTGTCCGAAAATGTTCAAAGTCTGATGCAGAACCAAACATTTTCAAAGTCTGATGCAGGCCCAAAAATTTTCAAAGTCTAATGCAGGCCCAAACATTTTCAGTCTGATGCAGGCCCGAAAATTTTCAAAGTCCCACGCCTGTCCGAAAATTTTCAAAGTCCCACGCCTGCCTGAAAATGTTTGGGCCTGCGTCAGACTGAAAATTTTCGAAGTCCCACGCCTGCCCAAAAATTTTCAAAGTCCGCCTGTCTGAAAATTTTCAAAGTCCCACACTTGTCCGAAAATTTTCAGTCTGACGCAGGCCCGAAAATTTTCAAAGTCCCACGCCTGCCCGAAAATTTTCAAAGTCCCACGCCTGCCCAAAAATTTTCAAAGTCTGACGCAGGCCCAAACATTTTCAGTCTGATGCAGGCCCAAACATTTTCAAAGTCCGCCTGTCTGAAAATTTTCAAAGTCCCACACTTGTCCGAAAATTTTCAGTCTGACGCAGGCCCGAAAATTTTCAAAGTCTCACGCCTGCCCAAAAATTTTCAAAGTCTGACGCAGGCCCAAACATTTTCAGTCCCACGCCTGCCCAAAAATTTTCAAAGTCCGCCTGTCTGAAAATTTTCAAAGTCCCACACTTGTCCGAAAATTTTCAAAGTCTGACGCAGGCCCGAAAATTTTCAAAGTCTGACGCCTGTCTGAAAATTTTCAAAGTCCCACGCCTGCCCGAAAATTTTCAAAGTCTGATGCAGAACCAAACATTTTCAAAGTCTGATGCAGGCCCAAACATTTTCAAAGTCCCACGCCTGCCCGAAAATTTCCCAAAGTCTGACGCATTCCCAAACATTTTCAGTCTGACGCCTCTCCGAAAATTTTCAAAGTCCCACGCCTGCCCGAAAATTTTCAAAGTCCCACGCCTGCCCAAAAATTTTCAGTCTGACGCAGGCCCAAACATTTTCAAAGTCAGACGACTGCCCGAAAATTTTCAAAGTCCCACGCCTGCCCGAAAATTTTCAGTCTGATGCAGAACCAAACATTTTCAAAGTCCCACGCCTGTCTGAAAATTTTCAAAGTCCCACACTTGTCCGAAAATTTTCAGTCTGACGCATGCCCAAACATTTTCAAAGTCCCACGCCTGTCTGAAAATTTTCAAAGTCCCACACTTGTCCGAAAATTTTCAGTCTGACGCAGGCCCGAAAATTTTCAAAGTCCCACGCCTGCCCAAAAATTTTCAGTCCCACACTTGTCTGAAAATTTTCAAAGTCCCACACTTGCCCAAAAATTTTCAAAGTCTGACGCAGGCCCAAACATTTTCAAAGTCTGATGCAGGCCCAAACATTTTCAAAGTCTCACGCCTGCCCGAAAATTTTCAAAGTCCCACGCCTGTCTGAAAATTTTCAAAGTCCCACGCCTGTCCGAAAATTTTCCAAAGTCTGACGCCTCTCCGAAAATTTTCAAAGTCTGATGCAGAACCAAACATTTTCAAAGTCTGATGCAGGCCCAAACATTTTCAAAGTCCCACGCCTGCCCGAAAATTTTCAAAGTCCGCCTGTCTGAAAATTTTCAGTCCCACACTTGTCCGAAAATTTTCAAAGTCTGATGCAGGCCCAAACATTTTCAAAGTCTGACGCCTGTCCGAAAATTTTCAAAGTCCCACGCCTGCCCGAAACTTTTCAAAGTCTGACGCAGGCCCAAACATTTTCAGTCCCACGCCTGTCTGAAAATTTTCAAAGTCCCACACTTGCCCAAAAATTTTCAAAGTCCGCCTGTCTGAAAATTTTCAAAGTCCCACACTTGTCCGAAAATTTTCAGTCTGACGCAGGCCCGAAAATTTTCAAAGTCCGCCTGTCTGAAAATTTTCAAAGTCTGACGCAGGCCCAAACATTTTCAAAGTCCGCCTGTCTGAAAATTTTCAGTCTGACGCAGGCCCAAACATTTTCAGTCTGATGCAGGCCCGAAAATTTTCAAAGTCCCACGCCTGTCCGAAAATTTTCAAAGTCCCACGCCTGCCCGAAAATTTTCAGTCTGACGCAGGCCCAAACATTTTCAAAGTCCGCCTGTCTGAGATTTTTCAAAGTCCCACACTTGTCCGAAAATTTTCAGTCTGACGCAGGCCCGAAAATTTTCAAAGTCCCACGCCTGCCCAAAAATTTTCAAAGTCCCACACTTGTCCGAAAATTTTCAGTCTGACGCAGGCCCAAACATTTTCAAAGTCTGACGCCTGCCCGAAAATTTTCAAAGTCCCACGCCTGCCCGAAAATTTTCAAAGTCCCACACTTGTCCGAAAATGTTCAAAGTCTGATGCAGAACCAAACATTTTCAAAGTCTGATGCAGGCCCAAAAATTTTCAAAGTCTAATGCAGGCCCAAACATTTTCAGTCTGATGCAGGCCCGAAAATTTTCAAAGTCCCACGCCTGTCCGAAAATTTTCAAAGTCCCACGCCTGCCTGAAAATGTTTGGGCCTGCGTCAGACTGAAAATTTTCGAAGTCCCACGCCTGCCCAAAAATTTTCAAAGTCCGCCTGTCTGAAAATTTTCAAAGTCCCACACTTGTCCGAAAATTTTCAGTCTGACGCAGGCCCGAAAATTTTCAAAGTCCCACGCCTGCCCGAAAATTTTCAAAGTCCCACGCCTGCCCAAAAATTTTCAAAGTCTGACGCAGGCCCAAACATTTTCAGTCTGATGCAGGCCCAAACATTTTCAAAGTCCGCCTGTCTGAAAATTTTCAAAGTCCCACACTTGTCCGAAAATTTTCAGTCTGACGCAGGCCCGAAAATTTTCAAAGTCTCACGCCTGCCCAAAAATTTTCAAAGTCTGACGCAGGCCCAAACATTTTCAGTCCCACGCCTGCCCAAAAATTTTCAAAGTCCGCCTGTCTGAAAATTTTCAAAGTCCCACACTTGTCCGAAAATTTTCAAAGTCTGACGCAGGCCCGAAAATTTTCAAAGTCTGACGCCTGTCTGAAAATTTTCAAAGTCCCACGCCTGCCCGAAAATTTTCAAAGTCTGATGCAGAACCAAACATTTTCAAAGTCTGATGCAGGCCCAAACATTTTCAAAGTCCCACGCCTGCCCGAAAATTTCCCAAAGTCTGACGCATTCCCAAACATTTTCAGTCTGACGCCTCTCCGAAAATTTTCAAAGTCCCACGCCTGCCCAAAAATTTTCAGTCTGACGCAGGCCCAAACATTTTCAAAGTCAGACGACTGCCCGAAAATTTTCAAAGTCCCACGCCTGCCCGAAAATTTTCAGTCTGATGCAGAACCAAACATTTTCAAAGTCCCACGCCTGTCTGAAAATTTTCAAAGTCCCACACTTGTCCGAAAATTTTCAGTCTGACGCCTGCCCGAAAATTTTCAAAGTCTGACGCAGGCCCAAACATTTTCAAAGTCCCGCGCCTGTCTGAAAATTTTCAAAGTCCCACGCCTGTCCGAAAATTTTCCAAAGTCTGACGCCTCTCCGAAAATTTTCAAAGTCTGATGCAGAACCAAACATTTTCAAAGTCTGATGCAGGCCCAAACATTTTCAAAGTCCCACGCCTGCCCGAAAATTTTCAAAGTCCGCCTGTCTGAAAATTTTCAGTCCCACACTTGTCCGAAAATTTTCAAAGTCTGACGCAGGCCCAAACATTTTCAGTCCCACGCCTGTCTGAAAATTTTCAAAGTCCCACACTTGCCCAAAAATTTTCAAAGTCCGCCTGTCTGAAAATTTTCAAAGTCCCACACTTGTCCGAAAATTTTCAGTCTGACGCAGGCCCGAAAATTTTCAAAGTCCGCCTGTCTGAAAATTTTCAAAGTCTGACGCAGGCCCAAACATTTTCAAAGTCCGCCTGTCTGAAAATTTTCAGTCTGACGCAGGCCCAAACATTTTCAGTCTGATGCAGGCCCGAAAATTTTCAAAGTCCCACGCCTGTCCGAAAATTTTCAAAGTCCCACGCCTGCCCGAAAATTTTCAGTCTGACGCAGGCCCAAACATTTTCAAAGTCCGCCTGTCTGAAAATTTTCAAAGTCCCACACTTGTCCGAAAATTTTCAGTCTGACGCAGGCCCGAAAATTTTCAAAGTCCCACGCCTGCCCAAAAATTTTCAAAGTCCCACACTTGTCCGAAAATTTTCAGTCTGACGCAGGCCCAAACATTTTCAAAGTCCCACGCCTGCCCGAAAATTTTCAAAGTCTGACGCAGGCCCAAATATTTTCAAAGTCCCACGCCTGTCCGAAAATTTTCAGTCTTATGCAGGCCCAAACATTTTCAAAGTCCCACGCCTGTCCGAAAATTTTCAAAGTCCCACGCCTGCCCGAAAATTTTCAAAGTCTGACGCAGGCCCAAACATTTTCAAAGTCTGATACAGGCCCAAACATTTTCAGTCTGACGCCTCTCCGAAAATTTTCAAAGTCCCACGCCTGCCCGAAAATTTTCAAAGTCCGCCTGTCTGAAAATTTTCAAAGTCCCACACTTGTCCGAAAATTTTCAGTCTGACGCAGGCCCGAAAATTTTCAGTCTGACGCAGGCCCAAACATTTTCAAAGTCCCACGCCTGTCTGAAAATTTTCAAAGTCTGACGCCTCTCCGAAAATTTTCAAAGTCCCACGCCTGCCCGAAAATTTTCAAAGTCCCACGCCTGTCCGAAAATTTTCAAAGTCTGACGCAGGCCCGAAATAATTCAAATTCCCACGCCTGCCTGAAAATTTTCAGTCTGACGCAGGCCCAAACATTTTCAAAGTCCCACGCCTGCCCAAAAATTTTCAAAGTCTGATGCCTGCCCGAAAATTTTCAGTCTGATGCAGGCCCAAACATTTTCAAAGTCTGACGCCTGCCCGAAAATTTTCAGTCTGACGCAGGCCCGAAAATTTTCAAAGTCCGCCTGTCTGAAAATTTTCAAAGTCTGACGCAGGCCCAAACATTTTCAAAGTCCGCCTGTCTGAAAATTTTCAGTCTGACGCAGGCCCAAACATTTTCAGTCTGATGCAGGCCCGAAAATTTTCAAAGTCCCACGCCTGTCCGAAAATTTTCAAAGTCCCACGCCTGCCCGAAAATTTTCAGTCTGACGCAGGCCCAAACATTTTCAAAGTCCGCCTGTCTGAAAATTTTCAAAGTCCCACACTTGTCCGAAAATTTTCAGTCTGACGCAGGCCCGAAAATTTTCAAAGTCCCACGCCTGCCCAAAAATTTTCAAAGTCCCACACTTGTCCGAAAATTTTCAGTCTGACGCAGGCCCAAACATTTTCAAAGTCCCACGCCTGCCCGAAAATTTTCAAAGTCCCACGCCTCTCCGAAAATTTTCAAAGTCTGACGCAGGCCCAAACATTTTCAAAGTCTGACGCAGAACCAAACATTTTCAAAGTCTGATGCAGGCCCAAACATTTTCAAAGTCCGCCTGTCTGAAAATGTTCAAAGTCTGATGCAGGCCCAAACATTTTCAGTCTGATGCAGGCCCAAACATTTTCAAAGTCCGCCTGTCTTAAAATTTTCAAAGTCTGACGCAGGCCCAAACATTTTCAAAGTCCAACGCCTGTCTGAAAATTTTCAAAGTCTGACGCAGGCCCAAACATTTTCAAAGTCTGATGCAGGCCCAAACATTTTCAAAGTCTCACGCCTGCCCGGAAATTTTCAAAGTCCCACGCCTGCCCAAAAATTTTCAAAGTCTGACGCAGGCCCAAACATTTTCAGTCTGATGCAGGCCCGAAAATTTTCAAATTCTGACGCAGGCCCAAACATTTTCAAAGTCCCACTCCTGCCCGAAAATTTTCAAAGTCCCACGCCTGCCCAAAAATTTTCAAAGTCTGACGCAGGCCCAAACATTTTCAGTCTGATGCAGGCCCAAACATTTTCAAAGTCCGCCTGTCTGAAAATTTTCAAAGTCCCACACTTGTCCGAAAATTTTCAGTCTGACGCAGGCCCGAAAATTTTCAAAGTCTCACGCCTGCCCAAAAATTTTCAAAGTCTGACGCAGGCCCAAACATTTTCAGTCCCACGCCTGCCCAAAAATTTTCAAAGTCCGCCTGTCTGAAAATTTTCAAAGTCCCACACTTGTCCGAAAATTTTCAAAGTCTGACGCAGGCCCGAAAATTTTCAAAGTCTGACGCCTGTCTGAAAATTTTCAAAGTCCCACGCCTGCCCGAAAATTTTCAAAGTCTGATGCAGAACCAAACATTTTCAAAGTCTGATGCAGGCCCAAACATTTTCAAAGTCCCACGCCTGCCCGAAAATTTTCAAAGTCCCACGCCTGCCCAAAAATTTTCATTCTGACGCAGGCCCAAACATTTTCAAAGTCAGACGACTGCCCGAAAATTTTCAAAGTCCCACGCCTGCCCGAAAATTTTCAGTCTGATGCAGAACCAAACATTTTCAAAGTCCCACGCCTGTCTGAAAATTTTCAGTCCCACACTTGTCCGAAAATTTTCAGTCTGACGCCTGCCCGAAAATTTTCAAAGTCTGACGCAGGCCCAAACATTTTCAAAGTCCCACGCCTGTCTGAAAATTTTCAAAGTCCCACGCCTGTCCGAAAATTTTCCAAAGTCTGACGCCTCTCCGAAAATTTTCAAAGTCTGATGCAGAACCAAACATTTTCAAAGTCTGATGCAGGCCCAAACATTTTCAAAGTCCCACGCCTGCCCGAAAATTTTCAAAGTCCGCCTGTCTGAAAATTTTCAGTCCCACACTTGTCCGAAAATTTTCAAAGTCTGATGCAGGCCCAAACATTTTCAAAGTCTGACGCCTGTCCGAAAATTTTCAAAGTCCCACGCCTGCCCGAAACTTTTCAAAGTCTGACGCAGGCCCATTTTCAGTCCCACGCCTGCCCGAAAATTTTCAAAGTCTGACGCCTGTCCGAAAATTTTCCAAAGTCTGACGCAGGCCCAAACATTTTCAGTCTGATGCAGGCCCAAACATTTTCAAAATCCGCCTGTCTGAAAATTTTCAAAGTCCCACACTTGTCCGAAAATTTTCAGTCTGACGCAGGCCCAAACATTTTCAGTCTCACGCCTGCCCGAAAATTTTCAAAGTCTGACGCAGGCCCAAATATTTTCAAAGTCCCACGCCTGTCCGAAAATTTTCAGTCTTATGCAGGCCCAAACATTTTCAAAGTCCCACGCCTGTCCGAAAATTTTCAAAGTCCCACGCCTGCCCGAAAATTTTCAAAGTCTGACGCAGGCCCAAACATTTTCAAAGTCTGATACAGGCCCAAACATTTTCAGTCTGACGCCTCTCCGAAAATTTTCAAAGTCCCACGCCTGCCCGAAAATTTTCAGTCCGCCTGTCTGAAAATTTTCAAAGTCCCACACTTGTCCGAAAATTTTCAGTCTGACGCAGGCACGAAAATTTTCAGTCTGACGCAGGCCCAAACATTTTCAAAGTCCCACGCCTGCCCGAAAATTTTCAAAGTCCCACGCCTGTCCGAAAATTTTCAAAGTCTGACGCAGGCCCGAAATAATTCAAATTCCCACGCCTGCCTGAAAATTTTCAGTCTGACGCAGGCCCAAACATTTTCAAAGTCCCACGCCTGCCCAAAAATTTTCAAAGTCTGATGCCTGCCCGAAAATTTTCAAAGTCCCACTCCTGCCCGAAAATTTTCAAAGTCCCACGCCTGCCCAAAAATTTTCAAAGTCTGACGCAGGCCCAAACATTTTCAGTCTGATGCAGGCCCAAACATTTTCAAAGTCCGCCTGTCTGAAAATTTTCAAAGTCCCACACTTGTCCGAAAATTTTCAGTCTGACGCAGGCCCGAAAATTTTCAAAGTCTCACGCCTGCCCAAAAATTTTCAAAGTCTGACGCAGGCCCAAACATTTTCAGTCCCACGCCTGCCCAAAAATTTTCAAAGTCCGCCTGTCTGAAAATTTTCAAAGTCCCACACTTGTCCGAAAATTTTCAAAGTCTGACGCAGGCCCGAAAATTTTCAAAGTCTGACGCCTGTCTGAAAATTTTCAAAGTCCCACGCCTGCCCGAAAATTTTCAAAGTCTGATGCAGAACCAAACATTTTCAAAGTCTGATGCAGGCCCAAACATTTTCAAAGTCCCACGCCTGCCCGAAAATTCTCCAAAGTCTGACGCATTCCCAAACATTTTCAGTCTGACGCCTCTCCGAAAATTTTCAAAGTCCCACGCCTGCCCGAAAATTTTCAAAGTCCCACGCCTGCCCAAAAATTTTCATTCTGACGCAGGCCCAAACATTTTCAAAGTCAGACGACTGCCCGAAAATTTTCAAAGTCCCACGCCTGCCCGAAAATTTTCAGTCTGATGCAGAACCAAACATTTTCAAAGTCCCACGCCTGTCTGAAAATTTTCAGTCCCACACTTGTCCGAAAATTTTCAGTCTGACGCCTGCCCGAAAATTTTCAAAGTCTGACGCAGGCCCAAACATTTTCAAAGTCCCACGCCTGTCTGAAAATTTTCAAAGTCCCACGCCTGTCCGAAAATTTTCCAAAGTCTGACGCCTCTCCGAAAATTTTCAAAGTCTGATGCAGAACCAAACATTTTCAAAGTCTGATGCAGGCCCAAACATTTTCAAAGTCCCACGCCTGCCCGAAAATTTTCAAAGTCCGCCTGTCTGAAAATTTTCAGTCCCACACTTGTCCGAAAATTTTCAAAGTCTGATGCAGGCCCAAACATTTTCAAAGTCTGACGCCTGTCCGAAAATTTTCAAAGTCCCACGCCTGCCCGAAACTTTTCAAAGTCTGACGCAGGCCCATTTTCAGTCCCACGCCTGCCCGAAAATTTTCAAAGTCTGACGCCTGTCCGAAAATTTTCCAAAGTCTGACGCAGGCCCAAACATTTTCAGTCTGATGCAGGCCCAAACATTTTCAAAATCCGCCTGTCTGAAAATTTTCAAAGTCCCACACTTGTCCGAAAATTTTCAGTCTGACGCAGGCCCAAACATTTTGAGTCTCACGCCTGCCCGAAAATTTTCAAAGTCTGACGCAGGCCCAAATATTTTCAAAGTCCCACGCCTGTCCGAAAATTTTCAGTCTTATGCAGGCCCAAACATTTTCAAAGTCCCACGCCTGTCCGAAAATTTTCAAAGTCCCACGCCTGCCCGAAAATTTTCAAAGTCTGACGCAGGCCCAAACATTTTCAAAGTCTGATACAGGCCCAAACATTTTCAGTCTGACGCCTCTCCGAAAATTTTCAAAGTCCCACGCCTGCCCGAAAATTTTCAAAGTCCGCCTGTCTGAAAATTTTCAAAGTCCCACACTTGTCCGAAAATTTTCAGTCTGACGCAGGCACGAAAATTTTCAGTCTGACGCAGGCCCAAACATTTTCAAAGTCCCACGCCTGCCCGAAAATTTTCAAAGTCCCACGCCTGTCCGAAAATTTTCAAAGTCTGACGCAGGCCCGAAATAATTCAAATTCCCACGCCTGCCTGAAAATTTTCAGTCTGACGCAGGCCCAAACATTTTCAAAGTCCCACGCCTGCCCAAAAATTTTCAAAGTCTGATGCCTGCCCGAAAATTTTCAAAGTCCCACGCCTGCCCAAAAATTTTCAAAGTCTGACGCAGGCCCAAACATTTTCAGTCTGATGCAGGCCCAAACATTTTCAAAGTCTGACGCCTGCCCGAAAATTTTCAAAGTCTGACGCAGGCCCAAACATTTTCAAAGTCTGATGCAGGCCCAAACATTTTCAAAGTCTGACGCCTGCCCGAAAATTTTCAAAGTCCCACGCCTGTCCGAAAATTTTCAAAGTCCCACGCCTGTCCGAAAATTTTCAAAGTCTGATGCAGGCCCAAACATTTTCAGTCTCATGCCTGCCCGAAAATTTTCAAAGTCCCACGCCTGTCCGAAAATTTTCAAAGTCTGACGCAGGCCCAAACATTTTCAAAGTCCCACACTTGTCCGAAAATTTTCAGTCTTATGCAGGCCCAAACATTTTCAAAGTCCCACGCCTGTCTGAAAATTTTCAAAGTCCCACGCCTGCCCGAAAATTTTCAAAGTCTGACGCAGGCCCAAACATTTTCAAAGTCCCACGCCTGCCCAAACATTTTCAAAGTCCCACGCCTGCCCAAAAATTTTCAAAGTCCGCCTGTCTGAAAATTTTCAGTCCCACACTTGTCCGAAAATTTGCAGTCTGACGCAGGCCCAAACATTTTCAAAGTCTGATGCCTGCCCGAAAATTTTCAAAGTCCCACGCCTGCCCAAAAATTTTCAAAGTCTGACGCAGGCCCAAACATTTTCAGTCTGATGCAGGCCCAAACATTTTCAAAGTCCCACACCTGTCCGAAAATTTTCAAAGTCTGACGCAGGCCCGAAATAATTAAAAGTCCCACGCCTGCCCGAAAATTTTCAAAGTCCCACGCCTCCCCAAAAATTTTCAGTCTGACGCAGGCCCAAACATTTTCAAAGTCCCACGCCTGCCTGAAAATTTTCAAAGTCTGACGCAGGCCCAAACATTTTCAAAGTCCCACGCCTGTCCGAAAATTTTCAAAGTCTGACGCAGGCCCAAACATTTTCAAAATCCCACGCCTGTCTGAAAATTTTCAAAGTCCCACGCCTGCCCGAAAATTTTCAAAGTCTGACGCAGGCCCAAACATTTTCAAAGTCCCACACTTGTCCGAAAATTTTCAGTCTTATGCAGGCCCAAACATTTTCAAAGTCCCACGCCTGTCTGAAAATTTTCAAAGTCCCACGCCTGCCCGAAAATTTTCAAAGTCTGACGCAGGCCCAAACATTTTCAAAGTCCCACGCCTGCCCAAACATTTTCAAAGTCCCACGCCTGCCCAAAAATTTTCAAAGTCCGCCTGTCTGAAAATTTTCAGTCCCACACTTGTCCGAAAATTTTCAGTCTGACGCAGGCCCAAACATTTTCAAAGTCTGATGCCTGCCCGAAAATTTTCAAAGTCCCACGCCTGCCCAAAAATTTTCAAAGTCTGACGCAGGCCCAAACATTTTCAGTCTGATGCAGGCCCAAACATTTTCAAAGTCCCACACCTGTCCGAAAATTTTCAAAGTCTGACGCAGGCCCGAAATAATTAAAAGTCCCACGCCTGCCCGAAAATTTTCAAAGTCCCACGCCTCCCCAAAAATTTTCAGTCTTATGCAGGCCCAAACATTTTCAAAGTCCCACGCCTGCCTGAAAATTTTCAAAGTCTGACGCAGGCCCAAACATTTTCAAAGTCCCACGCCTGTCCGAAAATTTTCAAAGTCTGACGCAGGCCCAAACATTTTCAAAATCCCACGCCTGTCTGAAAATTTTCAAAGTCCCACGCCTGCCCGAAAATTTTCAAAGTCCCACGCCTGTCCGAAAATTTTCAAAGTCCCACGCCTGTCCGAAAATTTTCAAAGTCTGACGCCTGCCCAAAAATTTTCAAAGTCCGCCTGTCTGAAAATTTTCAAAGTCCCACACTTGTCCGAAAATTTTCAGTCTGACGCAGGCCCGAAAATTTTCAAAGTCCCACGCCTGCCCAAAAATTTTCAAAGTCTGACGCAGGACCAAACATTTTCAAAGTCCCACGCCTGCCCAAACATTTTCAAAGTCCCACGCCTGCCCAAAAATTTTCAAAGTCCGCCTGTCTGAAAATTTTCAGTCCCACACTTGTCCGAAAATTTTCAGTCTGACGCAGGCCCAAACATTTTCAAAGTCTGATGCCTGCCCGAAAATTTTCAGTCCCACGCCTGCCCAAAAATTTTCAAAGTCTGACGCAGGCCCAAACATTTTCAGTCTGATGCAGGCCCAAACATTTTCAAAGTCCCACGCCTGTCCGAAAATTTTCAAAGTCTGACGCAGGCCCAAACATTTTCATAGTCCCACGCCTGTCTGAAAATTTTCAAAGTCCCAAACTTGTCCGAAAATTTTCAAAGTCTGATGCAGGCCCAAACATTTTCAAAGTCCCACGCCTGTCTGAAAATTTTCAAAGTCCCACACTTGTCCGAAAATTTTCAAAGTCTGACGCAGGCCCAAACATTTTCAAAATCCCACGCCTGCCCAAAAATTTTCAAATTCTGACGCAGGCCCAAACATTTTCAAAGTCCCACGCCTGCCCAAAAATGTTCAAAGTCCCACGCCTGCCCAAAAATTTTCAAAGTCCGCCTGTCTGAAAATTTTCAAAGTCCCACACTTGTCCGAAAATGTTCAAAGTCTGACGCAGGCCCAAACATTTTCAAAGTCTCACGCCTGCCCGAAAATTTTCAAAGTCTGACGCAGGCCCAAACAATTTCAAAGTCTGATGCAGGCCCAAACATTTTCAAAGTCTGACGCCTGCCCGAAAATTTTCAAAGTCCCACGCCTGTCCGAAAATTTTCAAAGTCCCACGCCTGTCCGAAAATTTTCAGTCTGATGCAGGCCCAAACATTTTCAGTCTCATGCCTGCCCGAAAATTTTCAAAGTCCCACGCCTGTCCGAAAATTTTCAGTCTGACGCAGGCCCAAACATTTTCAAAGTCCCACACTTGTCCGAAAATTTTCAGTCTTATGCAGGCCCAAACATTTTCAAAGTCCCACGCCTGTCTGAAAATTTTCAAAGTCCCACGCCTGCCCGAAAATTTTCAAAGTCCCACGCCTGTCCGAAAATTTTCAAAGTCTGACGCAGGCCCGAAATAATTAAAAGTCCCACACCTGCCCGAAAATTTTCAAAGTCCCACGCCTCCCCAAAAATTTTCAGTCTGACGCAGGCCCAAACATTTTCATAGTCCCACGCCTGCCTGAAAATTTTCAAAGTCTGACGCAGGCCCAAACATTTTCAAAGTCCCACGCCTGTCCGAAAATTTTCAAAGTCTGACGCAGGCCCAAACATTTTCAAAATCCCACGCCTGTCTGAAAATTTTCAAAGTCCACGCCTGCCTGAAAATTTTCAAAGTCCCACGCCTGTCCGAAAATTTTCAAAGTCCCACGCCTGTCCAAAAATTTTCAAAGTCCGCCTGTCTGAAAATTTTCAAAGTCCCACACTTGTCCGAAAATTTTCAGTCTGACGCAGGCCCGAAAATTTTCAAAGTCCCACGCCTGCCCAAAAATTTTCAAAGTCTGACGCAGGCCCAAACATTTTCAAAGTCCAACGCCTGCCCAAACATTTTCAAAGTCCCACGCCTGCCCAAAAACTTTCAAAGTCCGCCTGTCTGAAAATTTTCAGTCCCACACTTGTCCGAAAATTTTCAGTCTGACGCAGGCCCAAACATTTTCAAAGTCTGATGCCTGCCCGAAAATTTTCAAAGTCCCACGCCTGCCCAAAAATTTTCAAAGTCTGACGCAGGCCCAAACATTTTCAGTCTGATGCAGGCCCAAACATTTTCAAAGTCCCACGCCTGTCCGAAAATTTTCAAAGTCTGACGCAGGCCCAAACATTTTCATAGTCCCACGCCTGTCTGAAAATTTTCAAAGTCCCACACTTGTCCGAAAATTTTCAAAGTCTGATGCAGGCCCAAACATTTTCAAAGTCCCACGCCTGTCTGAAAATTTTCAAAGTCCCACACTTGTCCGAAAATTTTCAGTCTGACGCAGGCCCGAAAATTTTCAAAGTCCCACGCCTGCCCAAAAATGTTCAAAGTCCCACGCCTGCCCAAAAATTTTCAAAGTCCGCCTGTCTGAAAATTTTCAAAGTCCCACACTTGTCCGAAAATGTTCAAAGTCTGACGCAGGCCCAAACATTTTCAAAGTCTCACGCCTGCCCGAAAATTTTCAAAGTCTGACGCAGGCCCGAAAATTTTCAAAGTCTGACGCAGGCCCGAAAATTTTCAAAGTCTGATGCAGGCCCAAACATTTTCAAAGTCTCACGCCTGCCCGAAAATTTTCAAAGTCTGACGCAGGCCCGAAAATTTTCAAAGTCTGACGCAGGCCCAAACATTTTCAAAGTCCCACGCCTGTCTGAAAATTTTCAAAGTCTGACGCAGGCCCAAACATTTTCAAAGTCCCACGCCTGTCTGAAAATTTTCAAAGTCTGACGCAGGCCCAAACATTTTCAAAGTCCCACGCCTGCCCAAAAATTTTCAAAGTCCGCCTGTCTGAAAATTTTCAAAGTCCCACACTTGCCCAAAAATTTTCAAAGTCTGACGCAGGCCCAAACATTTTCAAAGTCTGATGCAGGCCCAAACATTTTCAGTCTGATGCAGGCCCAAACATTTTCATAGTCCCACGCCTGTCTGAAAATTTTCAAAGTCCCACACTTGTCCGAAAATTTTCAGTCTTATGCAGGCCCAAACATTTTCAAAGTCCCACGCCTGCCTGAAAATTTTCAAAGTCTGACGCAGGCCCAAACATTTTCAAAGTCCCACGCCTGTCCGAAAATTTTCAAAGTCTGACGCAGGCCCAAACATTTTCAAAATCCCACGCCTGTCTGAAAATTTTCAAAGTCCCACGCCTGCCCGAAAATTTTCAAAGTCCCACGCCTGTCCGAAAATTTTCAAAGTCCCACGCCTGTCCGAATATTTTCAAAGTCTGACGCCTGCCCAAAAATTTTCAAAGTCCGCCTGTCTGAAAATTTTCAAAGTCCCACACTTGTCCGAAAATTTTCAGTCTGACGCAGGCCCGAAAATTTTCAAAGTCCCACGCCTGCCCAAAAATTTTCAAAGTCTGACGCAGGACCAAACATTTTCAAAGTCCCACGCCTGCCCAAACATTTTCAAAGTCCCACGCCTGCCCAAAAATTTTCAAAGCCCGCCTGTCTGAAAATTTTCAGTCCCACACTTGTCCGAAAATTTTCAGTCTGACGCAGGCCCAAACATTTTCAAAGTCTGATGCCTGCCCGAAAATTTTCAGTCCCACGCCTGCCCAAAAATTTTCAAAGTCTGACGCAGGCCCAAACATTTTCAGTCTGATGCAGTCCCAAACATTTTCAAAGTCCCACGCCTGTCCGAAAATTTTCAAAGTCTGACGCAGGCCCAAACATTTTCATAGTCCCACGCCTGTCTGAAAATTTTCAAAGTCCCAAACTTGTCCGAAAATTTTCAAAGTCTGATGCAGGCCCAAACATTTTCAAAGTCCCACGCCTGTCTGAAAATTTTCAAAGTCCCACACTTGTCCGAAAATTTTCAAAGTCTGACGCAGGCCCAAACATTTTCAAAATCCCACGCCTGCCCAAAAATTTTCAAATTCTGACGCAGGCCCAAACATTTTCAAAGTCCCACGCCTGCCCAAAAATGTTCAAAGTCCCACGCCTGCCCAAAAATTTTCAAAGTCCGCCTGTCTGAAAATTTTCAAAGTCCCACCACTTGTCCGAAAATGTTCAAAGTCTGACGCAGGCCCAAACATTTTCAAAGTCTCACGCCTGCCCGAAAATTTTCAAAGTCTGACGCAGGCCCAAACAATTTCAAAGTCTGATGCAGGCCCAAACATTTTCAAAGTCTGACGCCTGCCCGAAAATTTTCAAAGTCCCACGCCTGTCCGAAAATTTTCAAAGTCCCACGCCTGTCCGAAAATTTTCAGTCTGATGCAGGCCCAAACATTTTCAGTCTCATGCCTGCCCGAAAATTTTCAAAGTCCCACGCCTGTCCGAAAATTTTCAGTCTGACGCAGGCCCAAACATTTTCAAAGTCCCACACTTGTCCGAAAATTTTCAGTCTTATGCAGGCCCAAACATTTTCAAAGTCCCACGCCTGTCTGAAAATTTTCAAAGTCCCACGCCTGCCCGAAAATTTTCAAAGTCCCACGCCTGTCCGAAAATTTTCAAAGTCTGACGCAGGCCCGAAATAATTAAAAGTCCCACACCTGCCCGAAAATTTTCAAAGTCCCACGCCTCCCCAAAAATTTTCAGTCTGACGCAGGCCCAAACATTTTCATAGTCCCACGCCTGCCTGAAAATTTTCAAAGTCTGACGCAGGCCCAAACATTTTCAAAGTCCCACGCCTGTCCGAAAATTTTCAAAGTCTGACGCAGGCCCAAACATTTTCAAAATCCCACGCCTGTCTGAAAATTTTCAAAGTCCCACGCCTGCCTGAAAATTTTCAAAGTCCCACGCCTGTCCGAAAATTTTCAAAGTCCCACGCCTGTCCAAAAATTTTCAAAGTCCGCCTGTCTGAAAATTTTCAAAGTCCCACACTTGTCCGAAAATTTTCAGTCTGACGCAGGCCCGAAAATTTTCAAAGTCCCACGCCTGCCCAAAAATTTTCAAAGTCTGACGCAGGCCCAAACATTTTCAAAGTCCAACGCCTGCCCAAACATTTTCAAAGTCCCACGCCTGCCCAAAAATTTTCAAAGTCCGCCTGTCTGAAAATTTTCAGTCCCACACTTGTCCGAAAATTTTCAGTCTGACGCAGGCCCAAACATTTTCAAAGTCTGATGCCTGCCCGAAAATTTTCAAAGTCCCACGCCTGCCCAAAAATTTTCAAAGTCTGACGCAGGCCCAAACATTTTCAGTCTGATGCAGGCCCAAAAATTTTCAAAGTCCCACACTTGTCCGAAAATTTTCAAAGTCTGATGCAGGCCCAAACATTTTCAAAGTCCCACGCCTGTCTGAAAATTTTCAAAGTCCCACACTTTTCCGAAAATTTTCAGTCTGACGCAGGCCCGAAAATTTTCAAAGTCCCACGCCTGCCCAAAAATGTTCAAAGTCCCACGCCTGCCCAAAAATTTTCAAAGTCCGCCTGTCTGAAAATTTTCAAAGTCCCACACTTGTCCGAAAATGTTCAAAGTCTGACGCAGGCCCAAACATTTTCAAAGTCTCACGCCTGCCCGAAAATTTTCAAAGTCTGACGCAGGCCCGAAAATTTTCAAAGTCTGACGCAGGCCCGAAAATTTTCAAAGTCTGATGCAGGCCCAAACATTTTCAAAGTCTCACGCCTGCCCGAAAATTTTCAAAGTCTGACGCAGGCCCGAAAATTTTCAAAGTCTGACGCAGGCCCAAACATTTTCAAAGTCCCACGCCTGTCTGAAAATTTTCAAAGTCTGACGCAGGCCCAAACATTTTCAAAGTCCCACGCCTGTCTGAAAATTTTCAAAGTCTGACGCAGGCCCAAACATTTTCAAAGTCCCACGCCTGCCCAAAAATTTTCAAAGTCCGCCTGTCTGAAAATTTTCAAAGTCCCACACTTGCCCAAAAATTTTCAAAGTCTGACGCAGGCCCAAACATTTTCAAAGTCTGATGCAGGCCCAAACATTTTCAGTCTGATGCAGGCCCAAACATTTTCATAGTCCCACGCCTGTCTGAAAATTTTCAAAGTCCCACACTTGTCCGAAAATGTTCAAAGTCTGACGCAGGCCCAAACATTTTCAAAGTCTCACGCCTGCCCGAAAATTTTCAAAGTCTGACGCAGGCCCGAAAATTTTCAAAGTCTGACGCAGGCCCGAAAATTTTCAAAGTCTGATGCAGGCCCAAACATTTTCAAAGTCTCACGCCTGCCCGAAAATTTTCAGTCTGACGCAGGCCCGAAAATTTTCAAAGTCTGACGCAGGCCCAAACATTTTCAAAGTCCCACGCCTGTCTGAAAATTTTCAAAGTCTGACGCAGGCCCAAACATTTTCAAAGTCCCACGCCTGTCTGAAAATTTTCAAAGTCTGATGCAGGCCCAAACATTTTCAGTCTGATGCAGGCCCAAACATTTTCATAGTCCCACGCCTGTCTGAAAATTTTCAAAGTCCCACACTTGTCCGAAAATTTTCAGTCTGACGCAGGCCCGAAAATTTTCAAAGTCCCACGCCTGCCCGAAAATTTTCAGTCTGACGCAGGCCCGAAAATTTTCAGTCTGACGCATTCCCAAACATTTTCAGTCTGACGCCTCCGAAAATTTTCAAAGTCTCACGCCTGCCCGAAAATTTTCAAAGTCTGACGCAGGCCCGAAAATTTTCAAAGTCTGACGCAGGCCCGAAAATTTTCAAAGTCTGATGCAGGCCCAAACATTTTCAAAGTCTCACGCCTGCCCGAAAATTTTCAAAGTCTGACGCAGGCCCGAAAATTTTCAAAGTCTGACGCAGGCCCAAACATTTTCAAAGTCCCACGCCTGTCTGAAAATTTTCAAAGTCTGACGCAGACCCAAACATTTTCAAAGTCCCACGCCTGTCTGAAAATTTTCAAAGTCCCACGCCTGCCCAAAAATTTTCAAAGTCCGCCTGTCTGAAAATTTTCAAAGTCCCACACTTGCCCAAAAATTTTCAAAGTCTGACGCAGGCCCAAACATTTTCAAAGTCTGATGCAGGCCCAAACATTTTCATAGTCCCACGCCTGTCTGAAAATTTTCAAAGTCCCACACTTGTCCGAAAATTTTCAAAGTCTGATGCAGGCCCAAACATTTTCAAAGTCCCACGCCTGTCTGAAAATTTTCAAAGTCCCACACTTGTCCGAAAATGTTCAGTCTGACGCAGGCCCGAAAATTTTCTAAGTCCCACGCCTGCCCAAAAATGTTCAAAGTCCCACGCCTGCCCAAAAATTTTCAAAGTCTGACGCAGGCCCGAAAATTTTCAAAGTCTGATGCAGGCCCAAACATTTTCAAAGTCTGATGCAGGCCCAAACATTTTCAAAGTCTCACGCCTGCCCGAAAATGTTCAAAGTCTGACGCAGGCCCGAAAATTTTCAAAGTCTGACGCAGGCCCAAACATTTTCAAAGTCCCACGCCTGTCTGAAAATTTTCAAAGTCTGACGCAGGCCCAAACATTTTCAAAGTCCCACGCCTGTCTGAAAATTTTCAAAGTCCCACGCCTGCCCAAAAATTTTCAAAGTCCGCCTGTCTGAAAATTTTCAAAGTCCCACACTTGCCCAAAAATTTTCAAAGTCTGACGCAGGCCCAAACATTTTCAAAGTCTGATGCAGGCCCAAACATTTTCAGTCTGATGCAGGCCCAAACATTTTCATAGTCCCACGCCTGTCTGAAAATTTTCAAAGTCCCACACTTGTCCGAAAATTTTCAGTCTGACGCAGGCCCGAAAATTTTCAAAGTCCCACGCCTGCCCAAAAATGTTCAAAGTCCCACGCCTGCCCGAAAATTTTCAGTCTGACGCAGGCCCGAAAATTTTCAGTCTGACGCAGGCCCAAACATTTTCAAAGTCCCACGCCTGTTTGAAAATTTTCAAAGTCCCACACTTGTCCGAAAATTTTCAAAGTCTGATGCAGGCCCAAACATTTTCCAAAGTCTGACGCATTCCCAAACATTTTCAGTCTGACGCCTCTCCGAAAATTTTCAAAGTCCCACGCCTGCCCGAAAATTTTCAGTCTGACGCAGGCCCAAACATTTTCAAAGTCAGACGACTGCCCGAAAATTTTCAAAGTCCCACGCCTGCCCGAAAATTTTCAGTCTGATGCATGCCCAAACATTTTCAAAGTCCCACGCCTGCCCAAACATTTTCAAAGTCCGCCTGTCTGAAAATTTTCAAAGTCCCACACTTGTCCGAAAATTTTCAAAGTCTGATGCAGAACCAAACATTTTCAAAGTCTGATACAGGCCCAAACATTTTCAGTCTGACGCCTCTCCGAAAATTTTCAAAGTCCCACGCCTGCCCGAAAATTTTCAAAGTCCGCCTGTCTGAAAATTTTCAAAGTCCCACACTTGTCCGAAAATTTTCAGTCTGACGCAGGCCCGAAAATTTTCAAAGTCCGCCTGTCTGAAAATTTTCAAAGTCTGACGCAGGCCCAAACATTTTCAAAGTCCGCCTGTCTGAAAATTTTCAGTCTGACGCAGGCCCAAACATTTTCAGTCTGATGCAGGCCCGAAAATTTTCAAAGTCCCACGCCTGTCCGAACATTTTCAAAGTCCCACGCCTGCCCGAAAATTTTCAGTCTGACGCAGGCCCAAACATTTTCAAAGTCCGCCTGTCTGAAAATTTTCAAAGTCCCACACTTGTCCGAAAATTTTCAGTCTGACGCAGGCCCGAAAATTTTCAAAGTCCCACGCCTGCCCAAAAATTTTCAAAGTCCCACACTTGTCCGAAAATTTTCAGTCTGACGCAGGCCCAAACATTTTCAAAGTCCCACGCCTGCCCGAAAATTTTCAAAGTCCCACGCCTCTCCGAAAATTTTCAAAGTCTGACGCAGGCCCAAACATTTTCAAAGTCTGACGCAGAACCAAACATTTTCAAAGTCTGATGCAGGCCCAAACATTTTCAAAGTCCGCCTGTCTGAAAATGTTCAAAGTCTGATGCAGGCCCAAACATTTTCAGTCTGATGCAGGCCCAAACATTTTCAAAGTCCGCCTGTCTGAAAATTTTCAAAGTCTGACGCAGGCCCAAACATTTTCAAAGTCCAACGCCTGTCTGAAAATTTTCAAAGTCTGACGCAGGCCCAAACATTTTCAAAGTCTGATGCAGGCCCAAACATTTTCAAAGTCTCACGCCTGCCCGAAAATTTTCAAAGTCCCACGCCTGCCCAAAAATTTTCAAAGTCTGACGCAGGCCCAAACATTTTCAGTCTGATGCAGGCCCGAAAATTTTCAAATTCTGACGCAGGCCCAAACATTTTCAAAGTCCCACTCCTGCCCGAAAATTTTCAAAGTCCCACGCCTGCCCGAAAATTTTCAGTCTGATGCAGAACCAAACATTTTCAAAGTCCCACGCCTGTCTGAAAATTTTCAGTCCCACACTTGTCCGAAAATTTTCAGTCTGACGCCTGCCCGAAAATTTTCAAAGTCTGACGCAGGCCCAAACATTTTCAAAGTCCCACGCCTGTCTGAAAATTTTCAAAGTCCCACGCCTGTCCGAAAATTTTCCAAAGTCTGACGCCTCTCCGAAAATTTTCAAAGTCTGATGCAGAACCAAACATTTTCAAAGTCTGATGCAGGCCCAAACATTTTCAAAGTCCCACGCCTGCCCGAAAATTTTCAAAGTCCGCCTGTCTGAAAATTTTCAGTCCCACACTTGTCCGAAAATTTTCAAAGTCTGATGCAGGCCCAAACATTTTCAAAGTCTGACGCCTGTCCGAAAATTTTCAAAGTCCCACGCCTGCCCGAAACTTTTCAAAGTCTGACGCAGGCCCATTTTCAGTCCCACGCCTGCCCGAAAATTTTCAAAGTCTGACGCCTGTCCGAAAATTTTCCAAAGTCTGACGCAGGCCCAAACATTTTCAGTCTGATGCAGGCCCAAACATTTTCAAAATCCGCCTGTCTGAAAATTTTCAAAGTCCCACACTTGTCCGAAAATTTTCAGTCTGACGCAGGCCCAAACATTTTCAGTCTCACGCCTGCCCGAAAATTTTCAAAGTCTGACGCAGGCCCAAACATTTTCAAAGTCCCACGCCTGTCCGAAAATTTTCAAAGTCCCACGCCTGCCCGAAAATTTTCAAAGTCTGACGCAGGCCCAAACATTTTCAAAGTCTGATACAGGCCCAAACATTTTCAGTCTGACGCCTCTCCGAAAATTTTCAAAGTCCCACGCCTGCCCGAAAATTTTAAAAGTCCGCCTGTCTGAAAATTTTCAAAGTCCCACACTTGTCCGAAAATTTTCAGTCTGACGCAGGCCCGAAAATTTTCAGTCTGACGCAGGCCCAAACATTTTCAAAGTCCCACGCCTGTCTGAAAATTTTCAAAGTCTGACGCCTCTCCGAAAATTTTCAAAGTCCCACGCCTGCCCGAAAATTTTCAAAGTCCCACGCCTGTCCGAAAATTTTCAAAGTCTGACGCAGGCCCGAAATAATTCAAATTCCCACGCCTGCCTGAAAATTTTCAGTCTGACGCAGGCCCAAATATTTTCAAAGTCCCACGCCTGCCCAAAAATTTTCAAAGTCTGATGCCTGCCCGAAAATTTTCAGTCTGATGCAGGCCCAAACATTTTCAAAGTCTGACGCCTGCCCGAAAATTTTCAGTCTGACGCAGGCCCGAAAATTTTCAAAGTCCGCCTGTCTGAAAATTTTCAAAGTCTGACGCAGGCCCAAACATTTTCAAAGTCCGCCTGTCTGAAAATTTTCAGTCTGACGCAGGCCCAAACATTTTCAGTCTGATGCAGGCCCGAAAATTTTCAAAGTCCCACGCCTGCCCGAAAATTTTCAGTCTGACGCAGGCCCAAACATTTTCAAAGTCCGCCTGTCTGAAAATTTTCAAAGTCCCACACTTGTCCGAAAATTTTCAGTCTGACGCAGGCCCGAAAATTTTCAAAGTCCCACGCCTGCCCAAAAATTTTCAAAGTCCCACACTTGTCCGAAAATTTTCAGTCTGACGCAGGCCCAAACATTTTCAAAGTCCCACGCCTGCCCGAAAATTTTCAAAGTCCCACGCCTCTCCGAAAATTTTCAAAGTCTGGCGCAGGCCCAAACATTTTCAAAGTCTGACGCAGAACCAAACATTTTCAAAGTCTGATGCAGGCCCAAACATTTTCAAAGTCCGCCTGTCTGAAAATGTTCAAAGTCTGATGCAGGCCCAAACATTTTCAGTCTGATGCAGGCCCAAACATTTTCAAAGTCCGCCTGTCTGAAAATTTTCAAAGTCTGACGCAGGCCCAAACATTTTCAAAGTCCAACGCCTGTCTGAAAATTTTCAAAGTCTGACGCAGGCCCAAACATTTTCAAAGTCTGATGCAGGCCCAAACATTTTCAAAGTCTCACGCCTGCCCGAAAATTTTCAAAGTCCCACGCCTGCCCAAAAATTTTCAAAGTCTGACGCAGGCCCAAACATTTTCAGTCTGATGCAGGCCCGAAAATTTTCAAATTCTGACGCAGGCCCAAACATTTTCAAAGTCCCACTCCTGCCCGAAAATTTTCAAAGTCCCACGCCTGCCCGAAAATTTTCAGTCTGATGCAGAACCAAACATTTTCAAAGTCCCACGCCTGTCTGAAAATTTTCAGTCCCACACTTGTCCGAAAATTTTCAGTCTGACGCCTGCCCGAAAATTTTCAAAGTCTGACGCAGGCCCAAACATTTTCAAAGTCCCACGCCTGTCTGAAAATTTTCAAAGTCCCACGCCTGTCCGAAAATTTTCCAAAGTCTGACGCCTCTCCGAAAATTTTCAAAGTCTGATGCAGAACCAAACATTTTCAAAGTCTGATGCAGGCCCAAACATTTTCAAAGTCCCACGCCTGCCCGAAAATTTTCAAAGTCCGCCTGTCTGAAAATTTTCAGTCCCACACTTGTCCGAAAATTTTCAAAGTCTGATGCAGGCCCAAACATTTTCAAAGTCTGACGCCTGTCCGAAAATTTTCAAAGTCCCACGCCTGCCCGAAACTTTTCAAAGTCTGACGCAGGCCCATTTTCAGTCCCACGCCTGCCCGAAAATTTTCAAAGTCTGACGCCTGTCCGAAAATTTTCCAAAGTCTGACGCAGGCCCAAACATTTTCAGTCTGATGCAGGCCCAAACATTTTCAAAATCCGCCTGTCTGAAAATTTTCAAAGTCCCACACTTGTCCGAAAATTTTCAGTCTGACGCAGGCCCAAACATTTTCAGTCTCACGCCTGCCCGAAAATTTTCAAAGTCTGACGCAGGCCCAAATATTTTCAAAGTCCCACGCCTGTCCGAAAATTTTCAGTCTTATGCAGGCCCAAACATTTTCAAAGTCCCACGCCTGTCCGAAAATTTTCAAAGTCCCACGCCTGCCCGAAAATTTTCAAAGTCTGACGCAGGCCCAAACATTTTCAAAGTCTGATACAGGCCCAAACATTTTCAGTCTGACGCCTCTCCGAAAATTTTCAAAGTCCCACGCCTGCCCGAAAATTTTCAAAGTCCGCCTGTCTGAAAATTTTCAAAGTCCCACACTTGTCCGAAAATTTTCAGTCTGACGCAGGCCCGAAAATTTTCAGTCTGACGCAGGCCCAAACATTTTCAAAGTCCCACGCCTGTCTGAAAATTTTCAAAGTCTGACGCCTCTCCGAAAATTTTCAAAGTCCCACGCCTGCCCGAAAATTTTCAAAGTCCCACGCCTGTCCGAAAATTTTCAAAGTCTGACGCAGGCCCGAAATAATTCAAATTCCCACGCCTGCCTGAAAATTTTCAGTCTGACGCAGGCCCAAATATTTTCAAAGTCCCACGCCTGCCCAAAAATTTTCAAAGTCTGATGCCTGCCCGAAAATTTTCAGTCTGATGCAGGCCCAAACATTTTCAAAGTCTGACGCCTGCCCGAAAATTTTCAGTCTGACGCAGGCCCGAAAATTTTCAAAGTCCGCCTGTCTGAAAATTTTCAAAGTCTGACGCAGGCCCAAACATTTTCAAAGTCCGCCTGTCTGAAAATTTTCAGTCTGACGCAGGCCCAAACATTTTCAGTCTGATGCAGGCCCGAAAATTTTCAAAGTCCCACGCCTGCCCGAAAATTTTCAGTCTGACGCAGGCCCAAACATTTTCAAAGTCCGCCTGTCTGAAAATTTTCAAAGTCCCACACTTGTCCGAAAATTTTCAGTCTGACGCAGGCCCGAAAATTTTCAAAGTCCCACGCCTGCCCAAAAATTTTCAAAGTCCCACACTTGTCCGAAAATTTTCAGTCTGACGCAGGCCCAAACATTTTCAAAGTCCCACGCCTGCCCGAAAATTTTCAAAGTCCCACGCCTCTCCGAAAATTTTCAAAGTCTGGCGCAGGCCCAAACATTTTCAAAGTCTGACGCAGAACCAAACATTTTCAAAGTCTGATGCAGGCCCAAACATTTTCAAAGTCCGCCTGTCTGAAAATGTTCAAAGTCTGATGCAGGCCCAAACATTTTCAGTCTGATGCAGGCCCAAACATTTTCAAAGTCCGCCTGTCTGAAAATTTTCAAAGTCTGACGCAGGCCCAAACATTTTCAAAGTCCAACGCCTGTCTGAAAATTTTCAAAGTCTGACGCAGGCCCAAACATTTTCAAAGTCTGATGCAGGCCCAAACATTTTCAAAGTCTCACGCCTGCCCGAAAATTTTCAAAGTCCCACGCCTGCCCAAAAATTTTCAAAGTCTGACGCAGGCCCAAACATTTTCAGTCTGATGCAGGCCCGAAAATTTTCAAATTCTGACGCAGGCCCAAACATTTTCAAAGTCCCACGCCTGCCCGAAAATTTTCAGTCTGATGCAGAACCAAACATTTTCAAAGTCCCACGCCTGTCTGAAAATTTTCAGTCCCACACTTGTCCGAAAATTTTCAGTCTGACGCCTGCCCGAAAATTTTCAAAGTCTGACGCAGGCCCAAACATTTTCAAAGTCCCACGCCTGTCTGAAAATTTTCAAAGTCCCACGCCTGTCCGAAAATTTTCCAAAGTCTGACGCCTCTCCGAAAATTTTCAAAGTCTGATGCAGAACCAAACATTTTCAAAGTCTGATGCAGGCCCAAACATTTTCAAAGTCCCACGCCTGCCCGAAAATTTTCAAAGTCCGCCTGTCTGAAAATTTTCAGTCCCACACTTGTCCGAAAATTTTCAAAGTCTGATGCAGGCCCAAACATTTTCAAAGTCTGACGCCTGTCCGAAAATTTTCAAAGTCCCACGCCTGCCCGAAACTTTTCAAAGTCTGACGCAGGCCCATTTTCAGTCCCACGCCTGCCCGAAAATTTTCAAAGTCTGACGCCTGTCCGAAAATTTTCCAAAGTCTGACGCAGGCCCAAACATTTTCAGTCTGATGCAGGCCCAAACATTTTCAAAATCCGCCTGTCTGAAAATTTTCAAAGTCCCACACTTGTCCGAAAATTTTCAGTCTGACGCAGGCCCAAACATTTTCAGTCTCACGCCTGCCCGAAAATTTTCAAAGTCTGACGCAGGCCCAAATATTTTCAAAGTCCCACGCCTGTCCGAAAATTTTCAGTCTTATGCAGGCCCAAACATTTTCAAAGTCCCACGCCTGTCCGAAAATTTTCAAAGTCCCACGCCTGCCCGAAAATTTTCAAAGTCTGACGCAGGCCCAAACATTTTCAAAGTCTGATACAGGCCCAAACATTTTCAGTCTGACGCCTCTCCGAAAATTTTCAAAGTCCCACGCCTGCCCGAAAATTTTCAAAGTCCGCCTGTCTGAAAATTTTCAAAGTCCCACACTTGTCCGAAAATTTTCAGTCTGACGCAGGCCCGAAAATTTTCAGTCTGACGCAGGCCCAAACATTTTCAAAGTCCCACGCCTGTCTGAAAATTTTCAAAGTCTGACGCCTCTCCGAAAATTTTCAAAGTCCCACGCCTGCCCGAAAATTTTCAAAGTCCCACGCCTGTCCGAAAATTTTCAAAGTCTGACGCAGGCCCGAAATAATTCAAATTCCCACGCCTGCCTGAAAATTTTCAGTCTGACGCAGGCCCAAATATTTTCAAAGTCCCACGCCTGCCCAAAAATTTTCAAAGTCTGATGCCTGCCCGAAAATTTTCAGTCTGATGCAGGCCCAAACATTTTCAAAGTCTGACGCCTGCCCGAAAATTTTCAGTCTGACGCAGGCCCGAAAATTTTCAAAGTCCGCCTGTCTGAAAATTTTCAAAGTCTGACGCAGGCCCAAACATTTTCAAAGTCCGCCTGTCTGAAAATTTTCAGTCTGACGCAGGCCCAAACATTTTCAGTCTGATGCAGGCCCGAAAATTTTCAAAGTCCCACGCCTGTCCGAAAATTTTCAGTCTGACGCAGGCCCAAACATTTTCAAAGTCCGCCTGTCTGAAAATTTTCAAAGTCCCACACTTGTCCGAAAATTTTCAGTCTGACGCAGGCCCGAAAATTTTCAAAGTCCCACGCCTGCCCAAAAATTTTCAAAGTCCCACACTTGTCCGAAAATTTTCAGTCTGACGCAGGCCCAAACATTTTCAAAGTCCCACGCCTGCCCGAAAATTTTCAAAGTCCCACGCCTCTCCGAAAATTTTCAAAGTCTGACGCAGGCCCAAACATTTTCAAAGTCTGACGCAGAACCAAACATTTTCAAAGTCTGATGCAGGCCCAAACATTTTCAAAGTCCGCCTGTCTGAAAATGTTCAAAGTCTGATGCAGGCCCAAACATTTTCAGTCTGATGCAGGCCCAAACATTTTCAAAGTCCGCCTGTCTGAAAATTTTCAAAGTCTGACGCAGGCCCAAACATTTTCAAAGTCCAACGCCTGTCTGAAAATTTTCAAAGTCTGACGCAGGCCCAAACATTTTCAGTCTGATGCAGGCCCAAACATTTTCAAAGTCTCACGCCTGCCCGAAAATTTTCAAAGTCCCACGCCTGCCCAAAAATTTTCAAAGTCTGACGCAGGCCCAAACATTTTCAGTCTGATGCAGGCCCGAAAATTTTCAAATTCTGACGCAGGCCCAAACATTTTCAAAGTCCCACTCCTGCCCGAAAATTTTCAAAGTCCCACACTTGTCCGAAAATTTTCAAAGTCTGACGCAGGCCCAAACATTTTCAAAGTCTGACGCCTCTCCGAAAATTTTCAAAGTCCCACGCCTGCCCGAAAATTTTCAAAGTCCCACACTTGTCCGAAAATTTTCAAAGTCTGATGCAGAACCAAACATTTTCAAAGTCTGATGCAGGCCCAAAAATTTTCAAAGTCTAATGCAGGCCCAAACATTTTCAGTCTGATGCAGGCCCGAAAATTTTCAAAGTCCCACGCCTGTCCGAAAATTTTCAAAGTCCCACGCCTGCCCGAAAATTTTCAGTCTGACGCAGGCCCAAACATTTTCAAAGTCCCACGCCTGCCCAAAAATTTTCAAAGTCCGCCTGTCTGAAAATTTTCAAAGTCCCACACTTGTCCGAAAATTTTCAGTCTGACGCAGGCCCGAAAATTTTCAAAGTCCCACGCCTGCCCGAAAATTTTCAAAGTCCCACGCCTGCCCAAAAATTTTCAAAGTCTGACGCAGGCCCAAACATTTTCAGTCTGATGCAGGCCCAAACATTTTCAAAGTCCGCCTGTCTGAAAATTTTCAAAGTCCCACACTTGTCCGAAAATTTTCAGTCTGACGCAGGCCCGAAAATTTTCAAAGTCTCACGCCTGCCCAAAAATTTTCAAAGTCTGACGCAGGCCCAAACATTTTCAGTCCCACGCCTGCCCAAAAATTTTCAAAGTCCGCCTGTCTGAAAATTTTCAAAGTCCCACACTTGTCCGAAAATTTTCAAAGTCTGACGCAGGCCCGAAAATTTTCAAAGTCTGACGCCTGTCTGAAAATTTTCAAAGTCCCACGCCTGCCCGAAAATTTTCAAAGTCTGATGCAGAACCAAACATTTTCAAAGTCTGATGCAGGCCCAAACATTTTCAAAGTCCCACGCCTGCCCGAAAATTCTCCAAAGTCTGACGCATTCCCAAACATTTTCAGTCTGACGCCTCTCCGAAAATTTTCAAAGTCCCACGCCTGCCCGAAAATTTTCAAAGTCCCACGCCTGCCCAAAAATTTTCAGTCTGACGCAGGCCCAAACATTTTCAGTCAGACGACTGCCCGAAAATTTTCAAAGTCCCACGCCTGCCCGAAAATTTTCAGTCTGATGCAGAACCAAACATTTTCAAAGTCCCACGCCTGTCTGAAAATTTTCAGTCCCACACTTGTCCGAAAATTTTCAGTCTGACGCTTGCCCGAAAATTTTCAAAGTCTGACGCAGGCCCAAACATTTTCAAAGTCCCACGCCTGTCTGAAAATTTTCAAAGTCCCACGCCTGTCCGAAAATTTTCCAAAGTCTGACGCCTCTCCGAAAATTTTCAAAGTCTGATGCAGAACCAAACATTTTCAAAGTCTGATGCAGGCCCAAACATTTTCAAAGTCCCACGCCTGCCCGAAAATTTTCAAAGTCCGCCTGTCTGAAAATTTTCAGTCCCACACTTGTCCGAAAATTTTCAAAGTCTGATGCAGGCCCAAACATTTTCAAAGTCTGACGCCTGTCCGAAAATTTTCAAAGTCCCACGCCTGCCCGAAACTTTTCAAAGTCTGACGCAGGCCCATTTTCAGTCCCACGCCTGCCCGAAAATTTTCAAAGTCTGACGCCTGTCCGAAAATTTTCCAAAGTCTGACGCAGGCCCAAACATTTTCAGTCTGATGCAGGCCCAAACATTTTCAAAATCCGCCTGTCTGAAAATTTTCAAAGTCCCACACTTGTCCGAAAATTTTCAGTCTGACGCAGGCCCAAACATTTTCAGTCTCACGCCTGCCCGAAAATTTTCAAAGTCTGACGCAGGCCCAAATATTTTCAAAGTCCCACGCCTGTCCGAAAATTTTCAGTCTTATGCAGGCCCAAACATTTTCAAAGTCCCACGCCTGTCCGAAAATTTTCAAAGTCCCACGCCTGCCCGAAAATTTTCAAAGTCTGACGCAGGCCCAAACATTTTCAAAGTCTGATACAGGCCCAAACATTTTCAGTCTGACGCCTCTCCGAAAATTTTCAAAGTCCCACTCCTGCCCGAAAATTTTCAAAGTCCGCCTGTCTGAAAATTTTCAAAGTCCCACACTTGTCCGAAAATTTTCAGTCTGACGCAGGCCCGAAAATTTTCAGTCTGACGCAGGCCCAAACATTTTCAAAGTCCCACGCCTGCCCGAAAATTTTCAAAGTCCCACGCCTGTCCGAAAATTTTCAAAGTCTGACGCAGGCCCGAAATAATTCAAATTCCCACGCCTGCCTGAAAATTTTCAGTCTGACGCAGGCCCAAACATTTTCAAAGTCCCACGCCTGCCCAAAAATTTTCAAAGTCTGACGCAGGCCCAAACATTTTCAGTCTGATGCAGGCCCAAACATTTTCAAAGTCTGACGCCTGCCCGAAAATTTTCAAAGTCTGACGCAGGCCCAAACATTTTCAAAGTCTGATGCAGGCCCAAACATTTTCAAAGTCTGACGCCTGCCCGAAAATTTTCAAAGTCCCACGCCTGTCCGAAAATTTTCAAAGTCCCACGCCTGTCCGAAAATTTTCAAAGTCTGATGCAGGCCCAAACATTTTCAGTCTCATGCCTGCCCGAAAATTTTCAAAGTCCCACGCCTGTCCGAAAATTTTCAAAGTCTGACGCAGGCCCAAACATTTTCAAAGTCCCACACTTGTCCGAAAATTTTCAGTCTTATGCAGGCCCAAACATTTTCAAAGTCCCACGCCTGTCTGAAAATTTTCAAAGTCCCACGCCTGCCCGAAAATTTTCAAAGTCTGACGCAGGCCCAAACATTTTCAAAGTCCCACGCCTGCCCAAACATTTTCAAAGTCCCACGCCTGCCCAAAAATTTTCAAAGTCCGCCTGTCTGAAAATTTTCAGTCCCACACTTGTCCGAAAATTTGCAGTCTGACGCAGGCCCAAACATTTTCAAAGTCTGATGCCTGCCCGAAAATTTTCAAAGTCCCACGCCTGCCCAAAAATTTTCAAAGTCTGACGCAGGCCCAAACATTTTCAGTCTGATGCAGGCCCAAACATTTTCAAAGTCCCACACCTGTCCGAAAATTTTCAAAGTCTGACGCAGGCCCGAAATAATTAAAAGTCCCACGCCTGCCCGAAAATTTTCAAAGTCCCACGCCTCCCCAAAAATTTTCAGTCTGACGCAGGCCCAAACATTTTCAAAGTCCCACGCCTGCCTGAAAATTTTCAAAGTCTGACGCAGGCCCAAACATTTTCAAAGTCCCACGCCTGTCCGAAAATTTTCAAAGTCTGACGCAGGCCCAAACATTTTCAAAATCCCACGCCTGTCTGAAAATTTTCAAAGTCCCACGCCTGCCCGAAAATTTTCAAAGTCTGACGCAGGCCCAAACATTTTCAAAGTCCCACACTTGTCCGAAAATTTTCAGTCTTATGCAGGCCCAAACATTTTCAAAGTCCCACGCCTGTCTGAAAATTTTCAAAGTCCCACGCCTGCCCGAAAATTTTCAAAGTCTGACGCAGGCCCAAACATTTTCAAAGTCCCACGCCTGCCCAAACATTTTCAAAGTCCCACGCCTGCCCAAAAATTTTCAAAGTCCGCCTGTCTGAAAATTTTCAGTCCCACACTTGTCCGAAAATTTTCAGTCTGACGCAGGCCCAAACATTTTCAAAGTCTGATGTCTGCCCGAAAATTTTCAAAGTCCCACGCCTGCCCAAAAATTTTCAAAGTCTGACGCAGGCCCAAACATTTTCAGTCTGATGCAGGCCCAAACATTTTCAAAGTCCCACACCTGTCCGAAAATTTTCAAAGTCTGACGCAGGCCCGAAATAATTAAAAGTCCCACGCCTGCCCGAAAATTTTCAAAGTCCCACGCCTCCCCAAAAATTTTCAGTCTGACGCAGGCCCAAACATTTTCAAAGTCCCACGCCTGCCTGAAAATTTTCAAAGTCTGACGCAGGCCCAAACATTTTCAAAGTCCCACGCCTGTCCGAAAATTTTCAAAGTCTGACGCAGGCCCAAACATTTTCAAAATCCCACGCCTGTCTGAAAATTTTCAAAGTCCCACGCCTGCCCGAAAATTTTCAAAGTCCCACGCCTGTCCGAAAATTTTCAAAGTCCCACGCCTGTCCGAAAATTTTCAAAGTCTGACGCCTGCCCAAAAATTTTCAAAGTCCGCCTGTCTGAAAATTTTCAAAGTCCCACACTTGTCCGAAAATTTTCAGTCTGACGCAGGCCCGAAAATTTTCAAAGTCCCACGCCTGCCCAAAAATTTTCAAAGTCTGACGCAGGACCAAACATTTTCAAAGTCCCACGCCTGCCCAAACATTTTCAAAGTCCCACGCCTGCCCAAAAATTTTCAAAGTCCGCCTGTCTGAAAATTTTCAGTCCCACACTTGTCCGAAAATTTTCAGTCTGACGCAGGCCCAAACATTTTCAAAGTCTGATGCCTGCCCGAAAATTTTCAGTCCCACGCCTGCCCAAAAATTTTCAAAGTCTGACGCAGGCCCAAACATTTTCAGTCTGATGCAGGCCCAAACATTTTCAAAGTCCCACGCCTGTCCGAAAATTTTCAAAGTCTGACGCAGGCCCAAACATTTTCATAGTCCCACGCCTGTCTGAAAATTTTCAAAGTCCCACACTTGTCCGAAAATTTTCAAAGTCTGATGCAGGCCCAAACATTTTCAAAGTCCCACGCCTGTCTGAAAATTTTCAAAGTCCCACACTTGTCCGAAAATTTTCAAAGTCTGACGCAGGCCCAAACATTTTCAAAATCCCACGCCTGCCCAAAAATTTTCAAATTCTGACGCAGGCCCAAACATTTTCAAAGTCCCACGCCTGCCCAAAAATGTTCAAAGTCCCACGCCTGCCCAAAAATTTTCAAAGTCCGCCTGTCTGAAAATTTTCAAAGTCCCACACTTGTCCGAAAATGTTCAAAGTCTGACGCAGGCCCAAACATTTTCAAAGTCTCACGCCTGCCCGAAAATTTTCAAAGTCTGACGCAGGCCCAAACATTTTCAAAGTCTGATGCAGGCCCAAACATTTTCAGTCCCACGCCTGTCCGAAAATTTTCAAAGTCCCACGCCTGTCCGAAAATTTTCAAAGTCTGATGCAGGCCCAAACATTTTCAGTCTCATGCCTGCCCGAAAATTTTCAAAGTCCCACGCCTGTCCGAAAATTTTCAGTCTGACGCAGGCCCAAACATTTTCAAAGTCCCACACTTGTCCGAAAATTTTCAGTCTTATGCAGGCCCAAACATTTTCAAAGTCCCACGCCTGCCTGAAAATTTTCAAAGTCTGACGCAGGCCCAAACATTTTCAAAGTCCCACGCCTGTCCGAAAATTTTCAAAGTCTGACGCAGGCCCAAACATTTTCAAAATCCCACGCCTGTCTGAAAATTTTCAAAGTCCCACCCCTGCCCGAAAATTTTCAAAGTCCCACGCCTGTCCGAAAATTTTCAAAGTCCCACGCCTGTCCGAAAATTTTCAAAGTCTGACGCCTGCCCAAAAATTTTCAAAGTCCGCCTGTCTGAAAATTTTCAAAGTCCCACACTTGTCCGAAAATTTTCAGTCTGACGCAGGCCCGAAAATTTTCAAAGTCCCACGCCTGCCCAAAAATTTTCAAAGTCTGACGCAGGACCAAACATTTTCAAAGTCCCACGCCTGCCCAAACATTTTCAAAGTCCCACGCCTGCCCAAAAATTTTCAAAGTCCGCCTGTCTGAAAATTTTCAGTCCCACACTTGTCCGAAAATTTTCAGTCTGACGCAGGCCCAAACATTTTCAAAGTCTGATGCCTGCCCGAAAATTTTCAGTCCCACGCCTGCCCAAAAATTTTCAAAGTCTGACGCAGGCCCAAACATTTTCAGTCTGATGCAGGCCCAAACATTTTCAAAGTCCCACGCCTGTCCGAAAATTTTCAAAGTCTGACGCAGGCCCAAACATTTTCATAGTCCCACGCCTGTCTGAAAATTTTCAAAGTCCCAAACTTGTCCGAAAATTTTCAAAGTCTGATGCAGGCCCAAACATTTTCAAAGTCCCACGCCTGTCTGAAAATTTTCAAAGTCCCACACTTGTCCGAAAATTTTCAAAGTCTGACGCAGGCCCAAACATTTTCAAAATCCCACGCCTGCCCAAAAATTTTCAAATTCTGACGCAGGCCCAAACATTTTCAAAGTCCCACGCCTGCCCAAAAATGTTCAAAGTCCCACGCCTGCCCAAAAATTTTCAAAGTCCGCCTGTCTGAAAATTTTCAAAGTCCCACACTTGTCCGAAAATTTTCAGTCTTATGCAGGCCCAAACATTTTCAAAGTCCCACGCCTGTCTGAAAATTTTCAAAGTCCCACGCCTGCCCGAAAATTTTCAAAGTCCCACGCCTGTCCGAAAATTTTCAAAGTCTGACGCAGGCCCGAAATAATTAAAAGTCCCACACCTGCCCGAAAATTTTCAAAGTCCCACGCCTCCCCAAAAATTTTCAGTCTGACGCAGGCCCAAACATTTTCATAGTCCCACGCCTGCCTGAAAATTTTCAAAGTCTGACGCAGGCCCAAACATTTTCAAAGTCCCACGCCTGTCCGAAAATTTTCAAAGTCTGACGCAGGCCCAAACATTTTCAAAATCCCACGCCTGTCTGAAAATTTTCAAAGTCCCACGCCTGCCTGAAAATTTTCAAAGTCCCACGCCTGTCCGAAAATTTTCAAAGTCCCACGCCTGTCCAAAAATTTTCAAAGTCCGCCTGTCTGAAAATTTTCAAAGTCCCACACTTGTCCGAAAATTTTCAGTCTGACGCAGGCCCGAAAATTTTCAAAGTCTCACGCCTGCCCGAAAATTTTCAAAGTCTGACGCAGGCCCAAACATTTTCAAAGTCTGATGCAGGCCCAAACATTTTCAGTCCCACGCCTGTCCGAAAATTTTCAAAGTCCCACGCCTGTCCGAAAATTTTCAAAGTCTGATGCAGGCCCAAACATTTTCAGTCTCATGCCTGCCCGAAAATTTTCAAAGTCCCACGCCTGTCCGAAAATTTTCAGTCTGACGCAGGCCCAAACATTTTCAAAGTCCCACACTTGTCCGAAAATTTTCAGTCTTATGCAGGCCCAAACATTTTCAAAGTCCCACGCCTGCCTGAAAATTTTCAAAGTCTGACGCAGGCCCAAACATTTTCAAAGTCCCACGCCTGTCCGAAAATTTTCAAAGTCTGACGCAGGCCCAAACATTTTCAAAATCCCACGCCTGTCTGAAAATTTTCAAAGTCCCACCCCTGCCCGAAAATTTTCAAAGTCCCACGCCTGTCCGAAAATTTTCAAAGTCCCACGCCTGTCCGAAAATTTTCAAAGTCTGACGCCTGCCCAAAAATTTTCAAAGTCCGCCTGTCTGAAAATTTTCAAAGTCCCACACTTGTCCGAAAATTTTCAGTCTGACGCAGGCCCGAAAATTTTCAAAGTCCCACGCCTGCCCAAAAATTTTCAAAGTCTGACGCAGGACCAAACATTTTCAAAGTCCCACGCCTGCCCAAACATTTTCAAAGTCCCACGCCTGCCCAAAAATTTTCAAAGTCCGCCTGTCTGAAAATTTTCAGTCCCACACTTGTCCGAAAATTTTCAGTCTGACGCAGGCCCAAACATTTTCAAAGTCTGATGCCTGCCCGAAAATTTTCAGTCCCACGCCTGCCCAAAAATTTTCAAAGTCTGACGCAGGCCCAAACATTTTCAGTCTGATGCAGGCCCAAACATTTTCAAAGTCCCACGCCTGTCCGAAAATTTTCAAAGTCTGACGCAGGCCCAAACATTTTCATAGTCCCACGCCTGTCTGAAAATTTTCAAAGTCCCAAACTTGTCCGAAAATTTTCAAAGTCTGATGCAGGCCCAAACATTTTCAAAGTCCCACGCCTGTCTGAAAATTTTCAAAGTCCCACACTTGTCCGAAAATTTTCAAAGTCTGACGCAGGCCCAAACATTTTCAAAATCCCACGCCTGCCCAAAAATTTTCAAATTCTGACGCAGGCCCAAACATTTTCAAAGTCCCACGCCTGCCCAAAAATGTTCAAAGTCCCACGCCTGCCCAAAAATTTTCAAAGTCCGCCTGTCTGAAAATTTTCAAAGTCCCACACTTGTCCGAAAATTTTCAGTCTTATGCAGGCCCAAACATTTTCAAAGTCCCACGCCTGTCTGAAAATTTTCAAAGTCCCACGCCTGCCCGAAAATTTTCAAAGTCCCACGCCTGTCCGAAAATTTTCAAAGTCTGACGCAGGCCCGAAATAATTAAAAGTCCCACACCTGCCCGAAAATTTTCAAAGTCCCACGCCTCCCCAAAAATTTTCAGTCTGACGCAGGCCCAAACATTTTCATAGTCCCACGCCTGCCTGAAAATTTTCAAAGTCTGACGCAGGCCCAAACATTTTCAAAGTCCCACGCCTGTCCGAAAATTTTCAAAGTCTGACGCAGGCCCAAACATTTTCAAAATCCCACGCCTGTCTGAAAATTTTCAAAGTCCCACGCCTGCCTGAAAATTTTCAAAGTCCCACGCCTGTCCGAAAATTTTCAAAGTCCCACGCCTGTCCAAAAATTTTCAAAGTCCGCCTGTCTGAAAATTTTCAAAGTCCCACACTTGTCCGAAAATTTTCAGTCTGACGCAGGCCCGAAAATTTTCAAAGTCCCACGCCTGCCCAAAAATTTTCAAAGTCTGACGCAGGCCCAAACATTTTCAAAGTCCAACGCCTGCCCAAACATTTTCAAAGTCCCACGCCTGCCCAAAAATTTTCAAAGTCCGCCTGTCTGAAAATTTTCAGTCCCACACTTGTCCGAAAATTTTCAGTCTGACGCAGGCCCAAACATTTTCAAAGTCTGATGCCTGCCCGAAAATTTTCAAAGTCCCACGCCTGCCCAAAAATTTTCAAAGTCTGACGCAGGCCCAAACATTTTCAGTCTGATGCAGGCCCAAACATTTTCAAAGTCCCACGCCTGTCCGAAAATTTTCAAAGTCTGACGCAGGCCCAAACATTTTCATAGTCCCACGCCTGTCTGAAAATTTTCAAAGTCCCACACTTGTCCGAAAATTTTCAAAGTCTGATGCAGGCCCAAACATTTTCAAAGTCCCACGCCTGTCTGAAAATTTTCAAAGTCCCACACTTGTCCGAAAATTTTCAGTCTGACGCAGGCCCGAAAATTTTCAAAGTCCCACGCCTGCCCAAAAATGTTCAAAGTCCCACGCCTGCCCAAAAATTTTCAAAGTCCGCCTGTCTGAAAATTTTCAAAGTCCCACACTTGTCCGAAAATGTTCAAAGTCTGACGCAGGCCCAAACATTTTCAAAGTCTCACGCCTGCCCGAAAATTTTCAAAGTCTGACGCAGGCCCGAAAATTTTCAAAGTCTGACGCAGGCCCGAAAATTTTCAAAGTCTGATGCAGGCCCAAACATTTTCAAAGTCTCACGCCTGCCCGAAAATTTTCAAAGTCTGACGCAGGCCCGAAAATTTTCAAAGTCTGACGCAGGCCCAAACATTTTCAAAGTCCCACGCCTGTCTGAAAATTTTCAAAGTCTGACGCAGGCCCAAACATTTTCAAAGTCCCACGCCTGTCTGAAAATTTTCAAAGTCTGACGCAGGCCCAAACATTTTCAAAGTCCCACGCCTGCCCAAAAATTTTCAAAGTCCGCCTGTCTGAAAATTTTCAAAGTCCCACACTTGCCCAAAAATTTTCAAAGTCTGACGCAGGCCCAAACATTTTCAAAGTCTGATGCAGGCCCAAACATTTTCAGTCTGATGCAGGCCCAAACATTTTCATAGTCCCACGCCTGTCTGAAAATTTTCAAAGTCCCACACTTGTCCGAAAATGTTCAAAGTCTGACGCAGGCCCAAACATTTTCAAAGTCTCACGCCTGCCCGAAAATTTTCAAAGTCTGACGCAGGCCCGAAAATTTTCAAAGTCTGACGCAGGCCCGAAAATTTTCAAAGTCTGATGCAGGCCCAAACATTTTCAAAGTCTCACGCCTGCCCGAAAATTTTCAAAGTCTGACGCAAGCCCGAAAATTTTCAAAGTCTGACGCAGGCCCAAACATTTTCAAAGTCCCACGCCTGTCTGAAAATTTTCAAAGTCTGACGCAGGCCCAAACATTTTCAAAGTCCCACGCCTGTCTGAAAATTTTCAAAGTCTGATGCAGGCCCAAACATTTTCAGTCTGATGCAGGCCCAAACATTTTCATAGTCCCACGCCTGTCTGAAAATTTTCAAAGTCCCACACTTGTCCGAAAATTTTCAGTCTGACGCAGGCCCGAAAATTTTCAAAGTCCCACGCCTGCCCAAAAATGTTCAAAGTCCCACGCCTGCCCGAAAATTTTCAGTCTGACGCAGGCCCGAAAATTTTCAGTCTGACGCAGGCCCAAACATTTTCAAAGTCCCACGCCTGTTTGAAAATTTTTAAAGTCCCACACTTGTCCGAAAATTTTCAGTCTGATGCAGGCCCAAACATTTTCAAAGTCTGACGCAGGCCCAAACATTTTCAAAGTCTGACGCCTGCCCAAAAATTTTCAAAGTCTCACGCCTGTCCGAAAATTTTCCAAAGTCTGACGCATTCCCAAACATTTTCAGTCTGACGCCTCCGAAAATTTTCAAAGTCTCACGCCTGCCCGAAAATTTTCAAAGTCTGACGCAGGCCCGAAAATTTTCAAAGTCTGACGCAGGCCCGAAAATTTTCAAAGTCTGATGCAGGCCCAAACATTTTCAAAGTCTCACGCCTGCCCGAAAATTTTCAAAGTCTGACGCAGGCCCGAAAATTTTCAAAGTCTGACGCAGGCCCAAACATTTTCAAAGTCCCACGCCTGTCTGAAAATTTTCAAAGTCTGACGCAGACCCAAACATTTTCAAAGTCCCACGCCTGTCTGAAAATTTTCAAAGTCCCACGCCTGCCCAAAAATTTTCAAAGTCCGCCTGTCTGAAAATTTTCAAAGTCCCACACTTGCCCAAAAATTTTCAAAGTCTGACGCAGGCCCAAACATTTTCAAAGTCTGATGCAGGCCCAAACATTTTCAAAGTCCCACGCCTGTCTGAAAATTTTCAAAGTCCCACACTTGTCCGAAAATGTTCAGTCTGACGCAGGCCCGAAAATTTTCAGTCTGACGCAGGCCCGAAAATTTTCAAAGTCTGATGCAGGCCCAAACATTTTCAAAGTCTGATGCAGGCCCAAACATTTTCAAAGTCTCACGCCTGCCCGAAAATGTTCAAAGTCTGACGCAGGCCCGAAAATTTTCAAAGTCTGACGCAGGCCCAAACATTTTCAAAGTCCCACGCCTGTCTGAAAATTTTCAAAGTCTGACGCAGGCCCAAACATTTTCAAAGTCCCACGCCTGTCTGAAAATTTTCAAAGTCCCACGCCTGCCCAAAAATTTTCAAAGTCCGCCTGTCTGAAAATTTTCAAAGTCCCACACTTGCCCAAAAATTTTCAAAGTCTGACGCAGGCCCAAACATTTTCAAAGTCTGATGCAGGCCCAAACATTTTCAGTCTGATGCAGGCCCAAACATTTTCATAGTCCCACGCCTGTCTGAAAATTTTCAAAGTCCCACACTTGTCCGAAAATTTTCAGTCTGACGCAGGCCCGAAAATTTTCAAAGTCCCACGCCTGCCCAAAAATGTTCAAAGTCCCACGCCTGCCCGAAAATTTTCAGTCTGACGCAGGCCCGAAAATTTTCAGTCTGACGCAGGCCCAAACATTTTCAAAGTCCCACGCCTGTTTGAAAATTTTCAAAGTCCCACACTTGTCCGAAAATTTTCAAAGTCTGATGCAGGCCCAAACATTTTCCAAAGTCTGACGCATTCCCAAACATTTTCAGTCTGACGCCTCTCCGAAAATTTTCAAAGTCCCACGCCTGCCCGAAAATTTTCAGTCTGACGCAGGCCCAAACATTTTCAAAGTCAGACGACTGCCCGAAAATTTTCAAAGTCCCACGCCTGCCCAAAAATTTTCAGTCTGATGCATGCCCAAACATTTTCAAAGTCCCACGCCTGCCCAAACATTTTCAAAGTCCGCCTGTCTGAAAATTTTCAAAGTCCCACACTTGTCCGAAAATTTTCAAAGTCTGATGCAGAACCAAACATTTTCAAAGTCCCACGCCTGCCCAAAAATTTTCAAAGTCCGCCTGTCTGAAAATTTTCAAAGTCCCACACTTGTCCGAAAATTTTCAGTCTGACGCCTGCCCGAAAATTTTCACAGTCTGACGCAGGCCCAAACATTTTCAAAGTCCCACGCCTGTCTGAAAATTTTCAAAGTCCCACGCCTGTCCGAAAATTTTCCAAAGTCTGACGCCTCTCCGAAAATTTTCAAAGTCCCACGCCTGCCCGAAAATTTTCAAAGTCCCACACTTGTCCGAAAATTTTCAAAGTCTGATGCAGAACCAAACATTTTCAAAGTCTGATGCAGGCGCAAACATTTTCAAAGTCCAACGCCTGCCCGAAAATTTTCAAAGTCCGCCTGTCTGAAAATTTTCAAAGTCCCACACTTGTCCGAAAATTTTCAAAGTCTGATGCAGGCCCAAACTTTTTCAGTCTGACACCTCTCCGAAAATTTTCAAAGTCCCACGCCTGTCCGAAAATTTTCAAAGTCCCACACTTGTCCGAAAATTTTCAGTCTGATGCATGCCCAAACATTTTCAAAGTCTCACGCCTGCCCGAAAATTTTCAAAGTCTGACGCAGGCCCGAAAATTTTCAAAGTCTGACGCAGGCCCGAAAATTTTCAAAGTCTGATGCAGGCCCAAACATTTTCAAAGTCTGATGCAGGCCCAAACATTTTCAAAGTCTCACGCCTGCCCGAAAATGTTCAAAGTCTGACGCAGGCCCGAAAATTTTCAAAGTCTGACGCAGGCCCAAACATTTTCAAAGTCCCACGCCTGTCTGAAAATTTTCAAAGTCTGACGCAGGCCCAAACATTTTCAAAGTCCCACGCCTGTCTGAAAATTTTCAAAGTCCCACGCCTGCCCAAAAATTTTCAAAGTCCGCCTGTCTGAAAATTTTCAAAGTCCCACACTTGCCCAAAAATTTTCAAAGTCTGACGCAGGCCCAAACATTTTCAAAGTCTGATGCAGGCCCAAACATTTTCAGTCTGATGCAGGCCCAAACATTTTCATAGTCCCACGCCTGTCTGAAAATTTTCAAAGTCCCACACTTGTCCGAAAATTTTCAGTCTGACGCAGGCCCGAAAATTTTCAAAGTCCCACGCCTGCCCAAAAATGTTCAAAGTCCCACGCCTGCCCGAAAATTTTCAGTCTGACGCAGGCCCGAAAATTTTCAGTCTGACGCAGGCCCAAACATTTTCAAAGTCCCACGCCTGTTTGAAAATTTTCAAAGTCCCACACTTGTCCGAAAATTTTCAAAGTCTGATGCAGGCCCAAACATTTTCCAAAGTCTGACGCATTCCCAAACATTTTCAGTCTGACGCCTCTCCGAAAATTTTCAAAGTCCCACGCCTGCCCGAAAATTTTCAGTCTGACGCAGGCCCAAACATTTTCAAAGTCAGACGACTGCCCGAAAATTTTCAAAGTCCCACGCCTGCCCGAAAATTTTCAGTCTGATGCATGCCCAAACATTTTCAAAGTCCCACGCCTGCCCAAACATTTTCAAAGTCCGCCTGTCTGAAAATTTTCAAAGTCCCACACTTGTCCGAAAATTTTCAAAGTCTGATGCAGAACCAAACATTTTCAAAGTCCCACGCCTGCCCAAAAATTTTCAAAGTCCGCCTGTCTGAAAATTTTCAAAGTCCCACACTTGTCCGAAAATTTTCAGTCTGACGCCTGCCCGAAAATTTTCAAAGTCTGACGCAGGCCCAAACATTTTCAAAGTCCCACGCCTGTCTGAAAATTTTCAAAGTCCCACGCCTGTCCGAAAATTTTCCAAAGTCTGACGCCTCTCCGAAAATTTTCAAAGTCCCACGCCTGCCCGAAAATTTTCAAAGTCCCACACTTGTCCGAAAATTTTCAAAGTCTGATGCAGAACCAAACATTTTCAAAGTCTGATGCAGGCGCAAACATTTTCAAAGTCCAACGCCTGCCCGAAAATTTTCAAAGTCCGCCTGTCTGAAAATTTTCAAAGTCCGACACTTGTCCGAAAATTTTCAAAGTCTGATGCAGGCCCAAACTTTTTCAGTCTGACGCCTCTCCGAAAATTTTCAAAGTCCCACGCCTGTCCGAAAATTTTCAAAGTCCCACACTTGTCCGAAAATTTTCAGTCTGATGCATGCCCAAACATTTTCAAAGTCCCACGCCTGCCCAAACATTTTCAAAGTCCGCCTGTCTGAAAATTTTCAAAGTCCCACACTTGTCCGAAAATTTTCAAAGTCTGATGCAGAACCAAACATTTTCAAAGTCCAACGCCTGCCCGAAAATTTTCAAAGTCCGCCTGTCTGAAAATTTTCAAAGTCCCACACTTGTCCGAAAATTTTCAAAGTCTGATGCAGGCCCAAACTTTTTCAGTCTGACGCCTCTCCGAAAATTTTCAAAGTCCCACGCCTGTCCGAAAATTTTCAAAGTCCCACACTTGTCCGAAAATTTTCAGTCTGATGCATGCCCAAACATTTTCAAAGTCCCACGCCTGCCCAAACATTTTCAAAGTCCGCCTGTCTGAAAATTTTCAAAGTCCCACACTTGTCCGAAAATTTTCAGTCTGACGCCTGCCCGAAAATTTTCAAAGTCTGACGCAGGCCCAAACATTTTCAAAGTCCCACGCCTGTCTGAAAATTTTCAAAGTCCCACGCCTGTCCGAAAATTTTCCAAAGTCTGACGCCTCTCCGAAAATTTTCAAAGTCCCACGCCTGCCCGAAAATTTTCAAAGTCCCACACTTGTCCGAAAATTTTCAAAGTCTGATGCAGAACCAAACATTTTCAAAGTCTGATGCAGGCGCAAACATTTTCAAAGTCCAACGCCTGCCCGAAAATTTTCAAAGTCCCACGCCTGCCCGAAAATTTTCAAAGTCCCACACTTGTCCGAAAATTTTCAAAGTCTGATGCAGGCCCAAACTTTTTCAGTCTGACGCCTCTCCGAAAATTTTCAAAGTCCCACACTTGTCCGAAAATTTTCAAAGTCCGCCCGTCTGAAAATTTTCAAAGTCCCACACTTATCCGAAAATTTTCAGTCTGATGCAGGCCCAAACATTTTCAAAGTCCGCCTGTCTGAAATTTTTCAAAGTCCCACACTTGTCCGAAAATTTTCAGTCTGACGCAGGCCCAAAAATTTTCAAAGTCTGACGCAGGCCCAAACATTTTCAGTCTCACGCCTGCCCGAAAATTTTCAAAGTCCCACGCCTGCCCAAAAATTTTCAAATTCTGACGCAGGCCCAAACATTTTCAAAGTCCCACGCCTGTCTGAAAATTTTCAAAGTCCCACGCCTGCCCAAAAATGTTCAAAGTCTGACGCCTGTCCGAAAATTTTCCAAAGTCTGACGCAGGCCCAAACATTTTCAAAGTCTGACGCCTCTCCGAAAATTTTCAAAGTCTGACACAGGCCCAAACATTTTCAAAGTCCCACGCCTGCCCGAAAATTTTCAGTCTGATGCATGCCCAAACATTTTCAAAGTCCCACGCCTGCCAGAACATTTTCAAAGTCCGCCTGTCTGAAAATTTTCAAAGTCCCACGCCTGCCCGAAACTTTTCAAAGTCTGACGCAGGCCCAAACATTTTCAGTCCCACGCCTGCCCGAAAATTTTCAAAGTCTGACGCCTGTCCGAAAATTTTCCAAAGTCTGACGCAGGCCCAAACATTTTCAAAGTCCCACACTTGTCCGAAAATTTTCAAAGTCTGACGCAGGCCCAAACATTTTCAGTCTCACGCCTGCCCGAAAATTTTCAAAGTCCCACGCCTGCCCAAAAATTTTCAAAGTCCGCCCGTCTGAAAATTTTCAGTCCCACACTTATCCGAAAATTTTCAGTCTGATGCAGGCCCAAACATTTTCAAAGTCCGCCTGTCTGAAATTTTTCAAAGTCCCACACTTGTCCGAAAATTTTCAGTCTGACGCAGGCCCAAAAATTTTCAAAGTCTGACGCAGGCCCAAACATTTTCAGTCTCACGCCTGCCCGAAAATTTTCAAAGTCCCACGCCTGCCCAAAAATTTTCAAATTCTGACGCAGGCCCAAACATTTTCAAAGTCCCACGCCTGTCTGAAAATTTTCAAAGTCCCACGCCTGCCCAAAAATGTTCAAAGTCTGACGCCTGTCCGACAATTTTCAAAGTCCCACGCCTGCCCGAAAATTTTCAGTCTGATGCAGGCCCAAACATTTTCAAAGTCTGACGCCTGTCCGAAAATTTTCAAAGTCCCACGCCTGTCTGAAAATTTTCAAAGTCTGACGCAGGCCCAAACATTTTCAAAGTCCGCCTGTCCGAAAATTATCAAAGTCCCACGCCTGTCTGAAAATTTTCAAAGTCTGATGCAGAACCAAACATTTTCAAAGTCTGACGCAGGCCCAAACATTTTCAAAGTCTCACGCCTGCCCGAAAATTTTCAAAGTCCCACGCCTGCCCAAAAATTTTCAAAGTCCGCCCGTCTGAAAATTTTCAAAGTCCCACACTTATCCGAAAATTTTCAGTCTGATGCAGGCCCAAACATTTTCAAAGTCCGCCTGTCTGAAATTTTTCAAAGTCCCACACTTGTCCGAAAATTTTCAGTCTGACGCAGGCCCAAAAATTTTCAAAGTCTGACGCAGGCCCAAACATTTTCAGTCTCACGCCTGCCCGAAAATTTTCAAAGTCCCACGCCTGCCCAAAAATTTTCAAATTCTGACGCAGGCCCAAACATTTTCAAAGTCCCACGCCTGTCTGAAAATTTTCAAAGTCCCACGCCTGCCCAAAAATGTTCAAAGTCTGACGCCTGTCCGAAAATTTTCCAAAGTCTGACGCAGGCCCAAACATTTTCAGTCTGACGCCTCTCCGAAAATTTTCAAAGTCTGACACAGGCCCAAACATTTTCAAAGTCCCACGCCTGCCCGAAAATTTTCAAAGTCCCACGCCTCCCCAAAAATTTTCAGTCTGACGCAGGCCCAAACATTTTCAAAGTCCCACGCCTGTCCGAAAATTTTCAAAGTCTGACGCAGGCCCAAACATTTTCAAAGTCTGATGCAGGCCCAAACATTTTCAAAGTCTCACGCCTGCCCGAAAATTTTCAAAGTCCCACGCCTGCCCAAAAATTTTCAAAGTCTGACGCAGGCCCAAACATTTTCAAAGTCCCACGCCTGCCCAAAAATTTTCAAAGTCCGCCTGTCTGAAAATTTTCAAAGTCCCACACTTGTCCGAAAATTTTCAGTCTGACGCAGGCCCGAAAATTTTCAAAGTCTCACGCCTGCCCAAAAATTTTCAAAGTCCCACGCCTGCCCAAAAATTTTCAAAGTCCGCCTGTTTTTTATTATTTTCAGGCAGGCGTGGGAATTTGAAAATTTTCAGTCTGACGCAGGCCCAAACATTTTCAAATTCCCACGCCTGTCCGAAAATTTTCAAAGTCCCACACCTGCCCGAAAATTTTCAGTCTGACGCAGGCCCGAAAATTTTCAAAGTCCCACGCCTGCCCAAAAATGTTCAAAGTCTGACGCCTGTCCGAAAATTTTCCAAAGTCTGACGCAGGCCCAAACATTTTCAAAGTCTGATCCATCCAAGTTTGGTTTTTTTTTTCCAGAATTTCCATTTTTATAAGCTTGTTTTCATCTTTCTAGCGTCTCTGTGGCGCAATAGGTCAGCGCATTTGGCAGTTAACCGAAAGGTTGGTGGTTCGAGCCCACCTCGGGACGTGGTACTCTTTTTCAGAATTTCCATCTTTATAGCCTTGTTGGCTTGTTGAAATTCAAAAACGGAATCCACCCATCGTTCTTATGTCCCTGTGACGCAATTGACCTTTTGCATAAGCTCCGCCCCCCTTAGTTACTGTTGCTAGTCCGTCAAGCTTGGTGACTCCGACAGCACAAGCCGTGACGGGAAGACTTACACCGGTGTGTATTAGTGATGTCTTTTGGAGCAATACCAGTGCAATATCCTCCAGATCGAGGCAAAAAGGTTTACAATATGCAGTGGAGGGTTATAGTCATAATATTAAATTAGCCAGCGAAGGGGAAACATACAGGACGTACGCTAAATCTGAGAAAACCCCATGACCTATACTTCAGATGCAACCAGCACAGCATTATGGACCAGTCGTGCTCTTGTACTGCCGGGTAAGTTTTCTTACTTATATTAGTCTACTATTGTTAAAATATGAGGATTACTGTTAGGTCAGCAAGTTAGCTAAACCTCGGTGTTTATAGCTAGCTAAACATTAGTGTGTGTTTTTTTTTGTCTTTGAAAGCATCAGATCAGTCATTGTTATTCTTTGTCCATCATAAAAAAAAACATTTATGTCACCCTAGTGTAGCGATAATTGGGTCGTCTTTTGGACGAATTAATAATCTGGACGTTACAGAGGTAAATTATATTTACCTCGATAACCTCTGGGGCACCACGTTGGTTTTGCTTTGGGTTAACAGGAGCAAACAACGACCAAAATCCTTCTTTCATCAGTCATTTATAATCTAAAGTCGCCACACTCGATATTCAGTGGTTCGTTGTACTAACAAAAGAATAATAATCCACTCGGAAACACAGATGATTTAGGCGGAATAGAGTTCATAAAACATGCATTTATTCATGATTGCTACACTACAGAATCAAAACACTGCCTATCTAACTATTCTACCGTCAGAAGAAAAGGAATAAAATAAAGCGAATGAAAATAAGGAAGGAATGCGAATGAATAAAGAAACAGGGAAAAGAGAAATTTGACCTGCCAGATTTGTGATATGTTTCAAACGTAAGTGGCACACAGTGGATACGCCGAGCTAGAAATCAAACGCACACTTACGAGAATCGTTTGCGTCGAATGAGCAGAAAGGTCTTGAAAAAAAAGGGGGAGAAATAGTCAATGTTCGTTCCAAAAAGGCAAGAAAATCAAAAAAAGGGATTTATTCCACAGGTGAGCAAGGGAAAGCCGCTCAGGGGCCTGACGTAGTTGCGCGGCTCGTCCCTTGATTGGTCGGTGATCCGGCGAGGTTGATTCTCGCCAAGGTTGGCTCTGCCGGGCAGCTGTCCGAGTTCAGGTGTTGCAGCTCGGTCAGTACGCGCCTGCGTACGGGGACGGCCAGCCGTTGGAGGTGCGTTGGCACTGCGGCGGAGCGCCACCGAATAGCCGAAAATTTTCAAAGTCCCACACCTGCCCGAAAATTTTCAGTCTGACGCAGGCCCGAAAATTTTCAAAGTCCCACGCCTGCCCAAAAATGTTCAAAGTCTGACGCCTGTCCGAAAATTTTCCAAAGTCTGACGCAGGCCCAAACATTTTCAAAGTCTGATGCAGGCCCAAACATTTTCAAAGTCTGACGCCTGCCCGAAAATTTTCAAAGTCTGACGCAGGCCCGAAAATTTTCAAAGTCTGACGCAGGCCCAAACATTTTCAAAGTCCCACGCCTGTCTGAAAATTTTCAAAGTCCCACGCCTGCCCGAAACTTTTCAAAGTCTGACGCAGGCCCAAACATTTTCAAAGTCCCACGCCTGCCCAAAAATTTTCAAAGTCCGCCTGTCTGAAAATTTTCAAAGTCCCACACTTGTCCGAAAATTTTCAGTCTGACGCAGGCCCGAAAATTTTCAAAGTCTGACGCAGGCCCAAACATTTTCAAAGTCCCACGCCTGCCCAAAAATTTTCAAAGTCCGCCTGTCTGAAAATTTTCAAAGTCCCACACTTGTCCGAAAATGTTCAGTCTGACGCAGGCCCGAAAATTTTCAAAGTCCCACGCCTGCCCAAAAATGTTCAAAGTCCCACGCCTGTCCGAAAATTTTCCAAAGTCTGACGCAGGCCCAAACATTTTCAAAGTCTGATGCAGGCCCAAACATTTTCAAAGTCTGACGCCTCTCCGAAAATTTTCAGTCTGATGCAGGCCCAAACATTTTCAAAGTCCCACGCCTGCCCGAAAATTTTCAAAGTCCCACGCCTGTCTGAAAATTTTCCAAAGTCTGACGCTGGCCCAAACATTTTCAAAGTCTGACGCAGGCCCAAACATTTTCAAAGTCAGACGACTGCCCGAAAATTTTCAAAGTCTGATGCAGGCCCAAACATTTTCAGTCTGATGCAGGCCCGAAAATTTTCAAAGTCCCACACCTGCCCGAAAATTTTCAGTCTGACGCAGGCCCGAAAATTTTCAAAGTCCCACGCCTGCCCGAAAATTTTCAAAGTCCGCCTGTCTGAAAATTTTCAAAGTCCCACACTTGTCCGAAAATTTTCAGTCTGACGCAGGCCCAAACATTTTCAAAGTCCCACGCCTGTCTGAAAATTTTCAAAGTCCCACGCCTGCCCAAAAATGTTCAAAGTCTGACGCCTGTCCGAAAATTTTCCAAAGTCTGACGCAGGCCCAAACATTTTCAAAGTCTGACGCCTCTCCGAAAATTTTCAAAGTCTGACACAGGCCCAAACATTTTCAAAGTCCCACGCCTGCCCGAAAATTTTCAGTCTGATGCATGCCCAAACATTTTCAAAGTCCCACGCCTGCCAGAACATTTTCAAAGTCCGCCTGTCTGAAAATTTTCAAAGTCCCACGCCTGCCCGAAACTTTTCAAAGTCTGACGCAGGCCCAAACATTTTCAGTCCCACGCCTGCCCGAAAATTTTCAAAGTCTGACGCCTGTCCGAAAATTTTCCAAAGTCTGACGCAGGCCCAAACATTTTCAAAGTCCCACACTTGTCCGAAAATTTTCAAAGTCTGACGCAGGCCCAAACATTTTCAGTCTCACGCCTGCCCGAAAATTTTCAAAGTCCCACGCCTGCCCAAAAATTTTCAAAGTCCGCCCGTCTGAAAATTTTCAGTCCCACACTTATCCGAAAATTTTCAGTCTGATGCAGGCCCAAACATTTTCAAAGTCCGCCTGTCTGAAATTTTTCAAAGTCCCACACTTGTCCGAAAATTTTCAGTCTGACGCAGGCCCAAAAATTTTCAAAGTCTGACGCAGGCCCAAACATTTTCAGTCTCACGCCTGCCCGAAAATTTTCAAAGTCCCACGCCTGCCCAAAAATTTTCAAATTCTGACGCAGGCCCAAACATTTTCAAAGTCCCACGCCTGTCTGAAAATTTTCAAAGTCCCACGCCTGCCCAAAAATGTTCAAAGTCTGACGCCTGTCCGACAATTTTCAAAGTCCCACGCCTGCCCGAAAATTTTCAGTCTGATGCAGGCCCAAACATTTTCAAAGTCTGACGCCTGTCCGAAAATTTTCAAAGTCCCACGCCTGTCTGAAAATTTTCAAAGTCTGACGCAGGCCCAAACATTTTCAAAGTCCGCCTGTCCGAAAATTATCAAAGTCCCACGCCTGTCTGAAAATTTTCAAAGTCTGATGCAGAACCAAACATTTTCAAAGTCTGACGCAGGCCCAAACATTTTCAAAGTCTCACGCCTGCCCGAAAATTTTCAAAGTCCCACGCCTGCCCAAAAATTTTCAAAGTCCGCCCGTCTGAAAATTTTCAAAGTCCCACACTTATCCGAAAATTTTCAGTCTGATGCAGGCCCAAACATTTTCAAAGTCCGCCTGTCTGAAATTTTTCAAAGTCCCACACTTGTCCGAAAATTTTCAGTCTGACGCAGGCCCAAAAATTTTCAAAGTCTGACGCAGGCCCAAACATTTTCAGTCTCACGCCTGCCCGAAAATTTTCAAAGTCCCACGCCTGCCCAAAAATTTTCAAATTCTGACGCAGGCCCAAACATTTTCAAAGTCCCACGCCTGTCTGAAAATTTTCAAAGTCCCACGCCTGCCCAAAAATGTTCAAAGTCTGACGCCTGTCCGAAAATTTTCCAAAGTCTGACGCAGGCCCAAACATTTTCAGTCTGACGCCTCTCCGAAAATTTTCAAAGTCTGACACAGGCCCAAACATTTTCAAAGTCCCACGCCTGCCCGAAAATTTTCAGTCTGATGCATGCCCAAACATTTTCAAAGTCCCACGCCTGCCAGAACATTTTCAAAGTCCGCCTGTCTGAAAATTTTCAAAGTCCCACGCCTGCCCGAAACTTTTCAAAGTCTGACGCAGGCCCAAACATTTTCAGTCCCACGCCTGCCCGAAAATTTTCAAAGTCTGACGCCTGTCCGAAAATTTTCCAAAGTCTGACGCAGGCCCAAACATTTTCAAAGTCTGATACAGGCCCAAACATTTTCAGTCTGACGCCTCTCCGAAAATTTTCAAAGTCCCACGCCTGCCCGAAAATTTTCAAAGTCCCACGCCTGCCCGAAAATTTTCAAATTCTGACGCAGGCCCAAACATTTTCAAAGTCAGACGCCTGTCTGAAAATTTTCAAAGTCTGACGCAGGCCCAAACATTTTCAAAGTCTCACGCCTGCCCGAAAATTTTCAAAGTCTGACGCAGGCCCAAACATTTTCAGTCTTATGCAGGCCCAAACATTTTCAAAGTCCCACGCCTGTCCGAAAATTTTCAAAGTCCCACGCCTGCCCGAAAATTTTCAAAGTCTGACGCAGGCCCAAACATTTTCAAAGTCTGATACAGGCCCAAACATTTTCAGTCTGACGCCTCTCCGAAAATTTTCAAAGTCTGACACAGGCCCAAACATTTTCAAAGTCCCACGCCTGCCCAAAAATTTTCAAAGTCCGCCTGTCTGAAAATTTTCAAAGTCCCACACTTGTCCGAAAATTTTCAAAGTCCCACGCCTGCCCGAAAATTTTCAAAGTCCCACGCCTCCCCAAAAATTTTCAGTCTGACGCAGGCCCAAACATTTTCAAAGTCCCACGCCTGTCCGAAAATTTTCAAAGTCTGACGCAGGCCCAAACATTTTCAAAGTCTGATGCAGGCCCAAACATTTTCAAAGTCTCACGCCTGCCCGAAAATTTTCAAAGTCCCACGCCTGCCCAAAAATTTTCAAAGTCTGACGCAGGCCCAAACATTTTCAAAGTCCCACGCCTGCCCAAAAATTTTCAAAGTCCGCCTGTCTGAAAATTTTCAAAGTCCCACACTTGTCCGAAAATTTTCAGTCTGACGCAGGCCCGAAAATTTTCAAAGTCTCACGCCTGCCCAAAAATTTTCAAAGTCCCACGCCTGCCCAAAAATTTTCAAAGTCCGCCTGTTTTTTATTATTTTCAGGCAGGCGTGGGAATTTGAAAATTTTCAGTCTGACGCAGGCCCAAACATTTTCAAATTCCCACGCCTGTCCGAAAATTTTCAAAGTCCCACACCTGCCCGAAAATTTTCAGTCTGACGCAGGCCCGAAAATTTTCAAAGTCCCACGCCTGCCCAAAAATGTTCAAAGTCTGACGCCTGTCCGAAAATTTTCCAAAGTCTGACGCAGGCCCAAACATTTTCAAAGTCTGATCCATCCAAGTTTGGTTTTTTTTTTCCAGAATTTCCATTTTTATAAGCTTGTTTTCATCTTTCTAGCGTCTCTGTGGCGCAATAGGTCAGCGCATTTGGCAGTTAACCGAAAGGTTGGTGGTTCGAGCCCACCTCGGGACGTGGTACTCTTTTTCAGAATTTCCATCTTTATAGCCTTGTTGGCTTGTTGAAATTCAAAAACGGAATCCACCCATCGTTCTTATGTCCCTGTGACGCAATTGACCTTTTGCATAAGCTCCGCCCCCCTTAGTTACTGTTGCTAGTCCGTCAAGCTTGGTGACTCCGACAGCACAAGCCGTGACGGGAAGACTTACACCGGTGTGTATTAGTGATGTCTTTTGGAGCAATACCAGTGCAATATCCTCCAGATCGAGGCAAAAAGGTTTACAATATGCAGTGGAGGGTTATAGTCATAATATTAAATTAGCCAGCGAAGGGGAAACATACAGGACGTACGCTAAATCTGAGAAAACCCCATGACCTATACTTCAGATGCAACCAGCACAGCATTATGGACCAGTCGTGCTCTTGTACTGCCGGGTAAGTTTTCTTACTTATATTAGTCTACTATTGTTAAAATATGAGGATTACTGTTAGGTCAGCAAGTTAGCTAAACCTCGGTGTTTATAGCTAGCTAAACATTAGTGTGTGTTTTTTTTTGTCTTTGAAAGCATCAGATCAGTCATTGTTATTCTTTGTCCATCATAAAAAAAAACATTTATGTCACCCTAGTGTAGCGATAATTGGGTCGTCTTTTGGACGAATTAATAATCTGGACGTTACAGAGGTAAATTATATTTACCTCGATAACCTCTGGGGCACCACGTTGGTTTTGCTTTGGGTTAACAGGAGCAAACAACGACCAAAATCCTTCTTTCATCAGTCATTTATAATCTAAAGTCGCCACACTCGATATTCAGTGGTTCGTTGTACTAACAAAAGAATAATAATCCACTCGGAAACACAGATGATTTAGGCGGAATAGAGTTCATAAAACATGCATTTATTCATGATTGCTACACTACAGAATCAAAACACTGCCTATCTAACTATTCTACCGTCAGAAGAAAAGGAATAAAATAAAGCGAATGAAAATAAGGAAGGAATGCGAATGAATAAAGAAACAGGGAAAAGAGAAATTTGACCTGCCAGATTTGTGATATGTTTCAAACGTAAGTGGCACACAGTGGATACGCCGAGCTAGAAATCAAACGCACACTTACGAGAATCGTTTGCGTCGAATGAGCAGAAAGGTCTTGAAAAAAAAGGGGGAGAAATAGTCAATGTTCGTTCCAAAAAGGCAAGAAAATCAAAAAAAGGGATTTATTCCACAGGTGAGCAAGGGAAAGCCGCTCAGGGGCCTGACGTAGTTGCGCGGCTCGTCCCTTGATTGGTCGGTGATCCGGCGAGGTTGATTCTCGCCAAGGTTGGCTCTGCCGGGCAGCTGTCCGAGTTCAGGTGTTGCAGCTCGGTCAGTACGCGCCTGCGTACGGGGACGGCCAGCCGTTGGAGGTGCGTTGGCACTGCGGCGGAGCGCCACCGAATAGCCGAAAATTTTCAAAGTCCCACACCTGCCCGAAAATTTTCAGTCTGACGCAGGCCCGAAAATTTTCAAAGTCCCACGCCTGCCCAAAAATGTTCAAAGTCTGACGCCTGTCCGAAAATTTTCCAAAGTCTGACGCAGGCCCAAACATTTTCAAAGTCTGATGCAGGCCCAAACATTTTCAAAGTCTGACGCCTGCCCGAAAATTTTCAAAGTCTGACGCAGGCCCGAAAATTTTCAAAGTCTGACGCAGGCCCAAACATTTTCAAAGTCCCACGCCTGTCTGAAAATTTTCAAAGTCCCACGCCTGCCCGAAACTTTTCAAAGTCTGACGCAGGCCCAAACATTTTCAAAGTCCCACGCCTGCCCAAAAATTTTCAAAGTCCGCCTGTCTGAAAATTTTCAAAGTCCCACACTTGTCCGAAAATTTTCAGTCTGACGCAGGCCCGAAAATTTTCAAAGTCTGACGCAGGCCCAAACATTTTCAAAGTCCCACGCCTGCCCAAAAATTTTCAAAGTCCGCCTGTCTGAAAATTTTCAAAGTCCCACACTTGTCCGAAAATGTTCAGTCTGACGCAGGCCCGAAAATTTTCAAAGTCCCACGCCTGCCCAAAAATGTTCAAAGTCCCACGCCTGTCCGAAAATTTTCCAAAGTCTGACGCAGGCCCAAACATTTTCAAAGTCTGATGCAGGCCCAAACATTTTCAAAGTCTGACGCCTCTCCGAAAATTTTCAGTCTGATGCAGGCCCAAACATTTTCAAAGTCCCACGCCTGCCCGAAAATTTTCAAAGTCCCACGCCTGTCTGAAAATTTTCCAAAGTCTGACGCTGGCCCAAACATTTTCAAAGTCTGACGCAGGCCCAAACATTTTCAAAGTCAGACGACTGCCCGAAAATTTTCAAAGTCTGATGCAGGCCCAAACATTTTCAGTCTGATGCAGGCCCGAAAATTTTCAAAGTCCCACACCTGCCCGAAAATTTTCAGTCTGACGCAGGCCCGAAAATTTTCAAAGTCCCACGCCTGCCCGAAAATTTTCAAAGTCCGCCTGTCTGAAAATTTTCAAAGTCCCACACTTGTCCGAAAATTTTCAGTCTGACGCAGGCCCAAACATTTTCAAAGTCCCACGCCTGTCCGAAAATTTTCAAAGTCTGACGCAGGCCCAAACATTTTCAAAGTCTGACGCCTCTCCGAAAATTTTCAAAGTCCCACGCCTGCCCGAAAATTTTCAAAGTCCCAAACTTGTCCGAAAATTTTCAAAGTCTGATGCAGAACCAAACATTTTCAGTCTGATGCAGGCCCGAAAATTTTCAAAGTCCCACGCCTGTCCGAAAATTTTCAAAGTCCCACACTTGTCCGAAAATTTTCAGTCTGATGCAGAACCAAACATTTTCAAAGTCCCACACTTGTCCGAAAATTTTCAGTCTGACGCAGGCCCGAAAATTTTCAAAGTCCCACGCCTGCCCAAAAATTTTCAAAGTCCCACACTTGTCCGAGAATTTTCAGTCTGACGCAGGCCCAAACATTTTCAAAGTCCCACGCCTGCCCGAAAATTTTCAAAGTCTGACGCAGAACCAAACATTTTCAAAGTCTGATGCAGGCCCAAACATTTTCAGTCTGATGCAGGCCCAAACATTTTCAAAGTCCGCCTGTCTGAAAATTTTCAAAGTCTGACGCAGGCCCAAACATTTTCAAAGTCTGATGCAGGCCCAAACATTTTCAGTCTCAAGCCTGCCCGAGAATTTTCAAAGTCCCACGCCTGCCCAAAAATTTTCAAAGTCCCACGCCTGCCCGAAACTTTTCAAAGTCTGACGCAGGCCCAAACATTTTCAGTCTGATGCAGGCCCGAAAATTTTCAAATTCTGACGCAGGCCCAAACATTTTCAGTCTGATGCAGGCCCGAAAATTTTCAAATTCTGACGCAGGCCCAAACATTTTCAAAGTCCCACTCCTGCCCGAAAATTTTCAAAGTCCCACACTTGTCCGAAAATTTTCAAAGTCTGACGCAGGCCTAAACATTTTCAAAGTCTGACGCCTCTCCGAAAATTTTCAAAGTCCCACGCCTGCCCGAAAATTTTCAAAGTCCCAAACTTGTCCGAAAATTTTCAAAGTCTGATGCAGAACCAAACATTTTCAGTCTGATGCAGGCCCGAAAATTTTCAAAGTCCCACGCCTGTCCGAAAATTTTCAAAGTCCCACGCCTGCCCGAAAATTTTCAGTCTGATGCAGGCCCAAACATTTTCAAAGTCCCACGCCTGCCCGAAAATTTTCAAAGTCCGCCTGTCTGAAAATTTTCAGTCCCACACTTGTCCGAAAATTTTCAAAGTCCGCCTGTCTGAAAATTTTCAAAGTCCCACACTTGTCCGAAAATGTTCAAAGTCTGATGCAGGCCCAAACATTTTCAGTCTGATGCAGGCCCAAACATTTTCAAAGTCCCACTCCTGCCCGAAAATTTTCAAAGTCCCACACTTGTCCGAAAATGTTCAAAGTCTGGCGCAGGCCCAAACATTTTCAGTCTGATGCAGGCCCGAAAATTTTCAAAGTCCCACGCCTGCCCGAAAATTTTCAAATTCTGACCAAGGCCCAAACATTTTCAAAGTCCCACGCCTGCCTGAAAATTTTCAAAGTCTGACGCAGGCCCAAACATTTTCAAAGTCTGATGCCTCTCCGAAAATTTTCAAAGTCCCACGCCTGCCCGAAAATTTTCAAAGTCTGATGCAGAACCAAACATTTTCAAAGTCCCACGCCTGCCCGAAAATTTTCAAAGTCCGCCTGTCTGAAAATTTTCAAAGTCCCACACTTGTCCGAAAATTTTCAGTCTGACGCAGGCCCAAACATTTTCAAAGTCCCACGCCTGTCCGAAAATTTTCAAAGTCTGACGCAGGCCCAAACATTTTCAAAGTCCCACGCCTGTCCGAAAATTTTCAAAGTCCCACACTTGTCCGAAAATTTTCAAAGTCTGATGCAGAACCAAACATTTTCAAAGTCTGATGCAGGCCCAAACATTTTCAAAGTCCCATGCCTGCCCGAAAACTTTCAAAGTCCGCCTGTCTGAAAATTTTCAAAGTCCCACACTTGTCCGAAAATTTTCAAAGTCTGATGCAGGCCCAAACATTTTCAAAGTCCCACGCCTGCCCGAAAATTTTCAAAGTCTGATGCAGAACCAAACATTTTCAAAGTCCCACGCCTGCCCGAAAATTTTCAAAGTCCGCCTGTCTGAAAATTTTCAAAGTCCCACACTTGTCCGAAAATTTTCAGTCTGACGCAGGCCCAAACATTTTCAAAGTCCCACGCCTGTCCGAAAATTTTCAAAGTCTGACGCAGGCCCAAACATTTTCAAAGTCCCACGCCTGTCCGAAAATTTTCAAAGTCCCACACTTGTCCGAAAATTTTCAAAGTCTGATGCAGAACCAAACATTTTCAAAGTCTGATGCAGGCCCAAACATTTTCAAAGTCCCACGCCTGCCCGAAAACTTTCAAAGTCCGCCTGTCTGAAAATTTTCAAAGTCCCACACTTGTCCGAAAATTTTCAAAGTCTGATGCAGGCCCAAACATTTTCAAAGTCCCACGCCTGTCTGAAAATTTTCAAAGTCTGACGCAGGCCCAAACATTTTCAAAGTCCCACGCCTGCCCGAAAATTTTCAGTCTGATGTAGGCCCAAACATTTTCAAAGTCCCACGCCTGTCTGAAAATTTTCAAAGTCCCACACTTGTCCGAAAATTTTCAGTCTGACGCAGGCCCGAAAATTTTCAAAGTCCCACGCCTGCCCAAAAATTTTCAGTCTGATGCAGGCCCAAACTTTTTCAAAGTCCCACGCCTGCCCGAAAATTTTCAAAGTCCGCCTGTCTGAAAATTTTCAAAGTCCCACACTTGTCCGAAAATTTTCAAAGTCTGATGCAGGCCCAAACATTTTCAAAGTCTGACGCCTGTCCGAAAATTTTCAAAGTCTGATGCAGGCCCAAACTTTTTCAAAGTCTGACGCAGGCCCGAAAATTTTCAAAGTCCGCCAGTCTGAAAATTTTCAAAGTCCCACACTTGTCCGAAAATTTTCAGTCTGATGCAGGCCCAAACATTTTCAAAGTCTGACGCCTGCCTAAAAATTTTCAAAGTCCCACACTTGTCCGAAAATTTTCAGTCTGACGCAGGCCCAAACATTTTCAAAGTCCCACGCCTGCCCGAAAATTTTCAAAGTCCCACACTTGTCCGAAAATTTTCAGTCTGACGCAGGCCCAAACATTTTCAAAGTCCCACGCCTGTCCGAAAATTTTCAAAGTCCCACACTTGTCCGAAAATTTTCAAAGTCTGATGCAGAACCAAACATTTTCAAAGTCCCACACTTGTCCGAAAATTTTCAGTCTGACGCAGGCCCGAAAATTTTCAAAGTCCCACGCCTGCCCAAAAATTTTCAAAGTCCCACACTTGTCCGAGAATTTTCAGTCTGACGCAGGCCCAAACATTTTCAAAGTCCCACGCCTGCCCGAAAATTTTCAAAGTCTGACGCAGAACCAAACATTTTCAAAGTCTGATGCAGGCCCAAACATTTTCAGTCTGATGCAGGCCCAAACATTTTCAAAGTCCGCCTGTCTGAAAATTTTCAAAGTCTGACGCAGGCCCAAACATTTTCAAAGTCTGATGCAGGCCCAAACATTTTCAGTCTCACGCCTGCCCGAAAATTTTCAAAGTCCCACGCCTGCCCGAAACTTTTCAAAGTCTGACGCAGGCCCAAACATTTTCAGTCTGATGCAGGCCCGAAAATTTTCAAATTCTGACGCAGGCCCAAACATTTTCAGTCTGATGCAGGCCCGAAAATTTTCAAATTCTGACGCAGGCCCAAACATTTTCAAAGTCCCACTCCTGCCCGAAAATTTTCAAAGTCCCACACTTGTCCGAAAATTTTCAAAGTCTGACGCAGGCCTAAACATTTTCAAAGTCTGACGCCTCTCCGAAAATTTTCAAAGTCCCACGCCTGCCCGAAAATTTTCAAAGTCCCAAACTTGTCCGAAAATTTTCAAAGTCTGATGCAGAACCAAACATTTTCAGTCTGATGCAGGCCCGAAAATTTTCAAAGTCCCACGCCTGTCCGAAAATTTTCAAAGTCCCACACTTGTCCGAAAATTTTCAGTCTGATGCAGAACCAAACATTTTCAAAGTCCCACACTTGTCCGAAAATTTTCAGTCTGACGCAGGCCCGAAAATTTTCAAAGTCCCACGCCTGCCCAAAAATTTTCAAAGTCCCACACTTGTCCGAGAATTTTCAGTCTGACGCAGGCCCAAACATTTTCAAAGTCCCACGCCTGCCCGAAAATTTTCAAAGTCTGACGCAGAACCAAACATTTTCAAAGTCTGATGCAGGCCCAAACATTTTCAGTCTGATGCAGGCCCAAACATTTTCAAAGTCCGCCTGTCTGAAAATTTTCAAAGTCTGACGCAGGCCCAAACATTTTCAAAGTCTGATGCACGCCCAAACATTTTCAGTCTCACGCCTGCCCGAAAATTTTCAAAGTCCCACGCCTGCCCAAAAATTTTCAAAGTCCCACGCCTGCCCGAAACTTTTCAAAGTCTGACGCAGGCCCAAACATTTTCAGTCTGATGCAGGCCCGAAAATTTTCAAATTCTGACGCAGGCCCAAACATTTTCAGTCTGATGCAGGCCCGAAAATTTTCAAATTCTGACGCAGGCCCAAACATTTTCAAAGTCCCACTCCTGCCCGAAAATTTTCAAAGTCCCACACTTGTCCGAAAATTTTCAAAGTCTGACGCAGGCCTAAACATTTTCAAAGTCTGACGCCTCTCCGAAAATTGTCAAAGTCCCACGCCTGCCCGAAAATTTTCAAAGTCCCAAACTTGTCCGAAAATTTTCAAAGTCTGATGCAGAACCAAACATTTTCAGTCTGATGCAGGCCCGAAAATTTTCAAAGTCCCACGCCTGTCCGAAAATTTTCAAAGTCCCACGCCTGCCCGAAAATTTTCAGTCTGATGCAGGCCCAAACATTTTCAAAGTCCCACGCCTGCCCGAAAATTTTCAAAGTCCGCCTGTCTGAAAATTTTCAGTCCCACACTTGTCCGAAAATTTTCAAAGTCCGCCTGTCTGAAAATTTTCAAAGTCCCACACTTGTCCGAAAATGTTCAAAGTCTGATGCAGGCCCAAACATTTTCAGTCTGATGCAGGCCCAAACATTTTCAAAGTCCCACTCCTGCCCGAAAATTTTCAAAGTCCCACACTTGTCCGAAAATGTTCAAAGTCTGGCGCAGGCCCAAACATTTTCAGTCTGATGCAGGCCCGAAAATTTTCAAAGTCCCACGCCTGCCCGAAAATTTTCAAATTCTGACCAAGGCCCAAACATTTTCAAAGTCCCACGCCTGCCTGAAAATTTTCAAAGTCTGACGCAGGCCCAAACATTTTCAAAGTCTGACGCCTCTCCGAAAATTTTCAAAGTCCCACGCCTGCCCGAAAATTTTCAAAGTCTGATGCAGAACCAAACATTTTCAAAGTCCCACGCCTGCCCGAAAATTTTCAAAGTCCGCCTGTCTGAAAATTTTCAAAGTCCCACACTTGTCCGAAAATTTTCAGTCTGACGCAGGCCCAAACATTTTCAAAGTCCCACGCCTGTCCGAAAATTTTCAAAGTCTGACGCAGGCCCAAACATTTTCAAAGTCCCACGCCTGTCCGAAAATTTTCAAAGTCCCACACTTGTCCGAAAATTTTCAAAGTCTGATGCAGAACCAAACATTTTCAAAGTCTGATGCAGGCCCAAACATTTTCAAAGTCCCATGCCTGCCCGAAAACTTTCAAAGTCCGCCTGTCTGAAAATTTTCAAAGTCCCACACTTGTCCGAAAATTTTCAAAGTCTGATGCAGGCCCAAACATTTTCAAAGTCCCACGCCTGCCCGAAAATTTTCAGTCTGATGCAGAACCAAACATTTTCAAAGTCCCACGCCTGCCCGAAAATTTTCAAAGTCCGCCTGTCTGAAAATTTTCAAAGTCCCACACTTGTCCGAAAATTTTCAGTCTGACGCAGGCCCAAACATTTTCAGTCCCACGCCTGTCCGAAAATTTTCAAAGTCTGACGCAGGCCCAAACATTTTCAGTCTGACGCCTCTCCGAAAATTTTCAAAGTCCCACGCCTGCCCGAAAATTTTCAAAGTCCCAAACTTGTCCGAAAATTTTCAAAGTCTGATGCAGAACCAAACATTTTCAGTCTGATGCAGGCCCGAAAATTTTCAAAGTCCCACGCCTGTCCGAAAATTTTCAAAGTCCCACACTTGTCCGAAAATTTTCAGTCTGATGCAGAACCAAACATTTTCAAAGTCCCACACTTGTCCGAAAATTTTCAGTCTGACGCAGGCCCGAAAATTTTCAAAGTCCCACGCCTGCCCAAAAATTTTCAAAGTCCCACACTTGTCCGAGAATTTTCAGTCTGACGCAGGCCCAAACATTTTCAAAGTCCCACGCCTGCCCGAAAATTTTCAAAGTCTGACGCAGAACCAAACATTTTCAAAGTCTGATGCAGGCCCAAACATTTTCAGTCTGATGCAGGCCCAAACATTTTCAAAGTCCGCCTGTCTGAAAATTTTCAAAGTCTGACGCAGGCCCAAACATTTTCAAAGTCTGATGCAGGCCCAAACATTTTCAGTCTCAAGCCTGCCCGAGAATTTTCAAAGTCCCACGCCTGCCCAAAAATTTTCAAAGTCCCACGCCTGCCCGAAACTTTTCAAAGTCTGACGCAGGCCCAAACATTTTCAGTCTGATGCAGGCCCGAAAATTTTCAAATTCTGACGCAGGCCCAAACATTTTCAGTCTGATGCAGGCCCGAAAATTTTCAAATTCTGACGCAGGCCCAAACATTTTCAAAGTCCCACTCCTGCCCGAAAATTTTCAAAGTCCCACACTTGTCCGAAAATTTTCAAAGTCTGACGCAGGCCTAAACATTTTCAAAGTCTGACGCCTCTCCGAAAATTTTCAAAGTCCCACGCCTGCCCGAAAATTTTCAAAGTCCCAAACTTGTCCGAAAATTTTCAAAGTCTGATGCAGAACCAAACATTTTCAGTCTGATGCAGGCCCGAAAATTTTCAAAGTCCCACGCCTGTCCGAAAATTTTCAAAGTCCCACGCCTGCCCGAAAATTTTCAGTCTGATGCAGGCCCAAACATTTTCAAAGTCCCACGCCTGCCCGAAAATTTTCAAAGTCCGCCTGTCTGAAAATTTTCAGTCCCACACTTGTCCGAAAATTTTCAAAGTCCGCCTGTCTGAAAATTTTCAAAGTCCCACACTTGTCCGAAAATGTTCAAAGTCTGGCGCAGGCCCAAACATTTTCAGTCTGATGCAGGCCCGAAAATTTTCAAAGTCCCACGCCTGCCCGAAAATTTTCAAATTCTGACCAAGGCCCAAACATTTTCAAAGTCCCACGCCTGCCTGAAAATTTTCAAAGTCTGACGCAGGCCCAAACATTTTCAGTCTGATGCAGGCCCAAACATTTTCAAAGTCCCACTCCTGCCCGAAAATTTTCAAAGTCCCACACTTGTCCGAAAATGTTCAAAGTCTGGCGCAGGCCCAAACATTTTCAGTCTGATGCAGGCCCGAAAATTTTCAAAGTCCCACGCCTGCCCGAAAATTTTCAAATTCTGACCAAGGCCCAAACATTTTCAAAGTCCCACGCCTGCCTGAAAATTTTCAAAGTCTGACGCAGGCCCAAACATTTTCAAAGTCTGACGCCTCTCCGAAAATTTTCAAAGTCCCACGCCTGCCCGAAAATTTTCAAAGTCTGATGCAGAACCAAACATTTTCAAAGTCCCACGCCTGCCCGAAAATTTTCAAAGTCCGCCTGTCTGAAAATTTTCAAAGTCCCACACTTGTCCGAAAATTTTCAGTCTGACGCAGGCCCAAACATTTTCAAAGTCCCACGCCTGTCCGAAAATTTTCAAAGTCTGACGCAGGCCCAAACATTTTCAAAGTCCCACGCCTGTCCGAAAATTTTCAAAGTCCCACACTTGTCCGAAAATTTTCAAAGTCTGATGCAGGCCCAAACATTTTCAAAGTCCCACGCCTGCCCGAAAATTTTCAAAGTCTGATGCAGAACCAAACATTTTCAAAGTCCCACGCCTGCCCGAAAATTTTCAAAGTCCGCCTGTCTGAAAATTTTCAAAGTCCCACACTTGTCCGAAAATTTTCAGTCTGACGCAGGCCCAAACATTTTCAAAGTCCCACGCCTGTCCGAAAATTTTCAAAGTCTGACGCAGGCCCAAACATTTTCAAAGTCCCACGCCTGTCCGAAAATTTTCAAAGTCCCACACTTGTCCGAAAATTTTCAAAGTCTGATGCAGAACCAAACATTTTCAAAGTCTGATGCAGGCCCAAACATTTTCAAAGTCCCACGCCTGCCCGAAAACTTTCAAAGTCCGCCTGTCTGAAAATTTTCAAAGTCCCACACTTGTCCGAAAATTTTCAAAGTCTGATGCAGGCCCAAACATTTTCAAAGTCCCACGCCTGTCTGAAAATTTTCAAAGTCTGACGCAGGCCCAAACATTTTCAAAGTCCCACTCCTGCCCGAAAATTTTCAGTCTGATGTAGGCCCAAACATTTTCAAAGTCCCACGCCTGTCTGAAAATTTTCAAAGTCCCACACTTGTCCGAAAATTTTCAGTCTGACGCAGGCCCGAAAATTTTCAAAGTCCCACGCCTGCCCAAAAATTTTCAGTCTGATGCAGGCCCAAACTTTTTCAAAGTCCCACGCCTGCCCGAAAATTTTCAAAGTCCGCCTGTCTGAAAATTTTCAAAGTCCCACACTTGTCCGAAAATTTTCAAAGTCTGATGCAGGCCCAAACATTTTCAAAGTCTGACGCCTGTCCGAAAATTTTCAAAGTCTGATGCAGGCCCAAACTTTTTCAAAGTCTGACGCAGGCCCGAAAATTTTCAAAGTCCGCCAGTCTGAAAATTTTCAAAGTCCCACACTTGTCCGAAAATTTTCAGTCTGATGCAGGCCCAAACATTTTCAAAGTCTGACGCCTGCCCAAAAATTTTCAAAGTCCCACACTTGTCCGAAAATTTTCAGTCTGACGCAGGCCCAAACATTTTCAAAGTCCCACGCCTGCCCGAAAATTTTCAAAGTCCCACACTTGTCCGAAAATTTTCAGTCTGACGCAGGCCCAAACATTTTCAAAGTCCCACGCCTGTCCGAAAATTTTCAAAGTCTGATGCAGAACCAAACATTTTCAAAGTCCCACGCCTGTCTGAAAATTTTCAAAGTCCCACACTTGTCCGAAAATTTTCAGTCTGACGCAGGCCCGAAAATTTTCAAAGTCCCACACTTGTCCGAAAATTTTCAGTCTGACGCAGGCCCAAACATTTTCAAAGTCCCACGCCTGCCCGAAAATTTTCAAAGTCCCACGCCTGCCCGAAAATTTTCAAATTCTGACGCAGGCCCAAACATTTTCAAAGTCCGCCTGTCTGAAAATTTTCAAATTCTGACGCAGGCCCAAACATTTTCAAAGTCCCACGCCTGTCTGAAAATTTTCAAAGTCCCACACTTGTCCGAAAATTTTCAGTCTGACGCATGCCCAAACATTTTCAAAGTCCCACGCCTGTCTGAAAATTTTCAAAGTCCCACACTTGTCCGAAAATTTTCAAAGTCTGATGCAGAACCAAACATTTTCAGTCTGATGCAGGCCCGAAAATTTTCAAAGTCCCACGCCTGTCCGAAAATTTTCAAAGTCCCATGCCTGCCCGAAAATTTTCAAAGTCTGATGCAGGCCCAAACATTTTCAAAGTCCCACGCCTGCCCGAAAATTTTCAAAGTCCGCCTGTCTGAAAATTTTCAAAGTCCCACACTTGTCCTAAAATGTTCAAAGTCTGATGCAGGCCCAAACATTTTCAGTCTGATGCAGGCCCAAACATTTTCAAAGTCCCACTCCTGCCCGAAAATTTTCAAAGTCCCACACTTGTCCGAAAATGTTCAAAGTCTGGCGCAGGCCCAAACATTTTCAGTCTGATGCAGGCCCGAAAATTTTCAAAGTCCCACTCCTGCCCGAAAATTTTCAAAGTCCCACACTTGTCCGAAAATGTTCAAAGTCTGGCGCAGGCCCAAACATTTTCAGTCTGATGCAGGCCCGAAAATTTTCAAAGTCCCACGCCTGCCCGAAAATTTTCAAATTCTGACCAAGGCCCAAACATTTTCAATGTCCCACGCCTGCCTGAAAATTTTCAAAGTCTGACGCAGGCCCAAACATTTTCAAAGTCTGACGCCTCTCCGAAAATTTTCAAAGTCCCACGCCTGCCCGAAAATTTTCAAAGTCCCACACTTGTCCGAAAATTTTCAAAGTCTGATGCAGAACCAAACATTTTCAAAGTCCCACGCCTGCCCGAAAATTTTCAAAGTCCGCCAGTCTGAAAATTTTCAAAGTCCCACACTTGTCCGAAAATTTTCAGTCTGATGCAGGCCCAAACATTTTCAAAGTCCCACGCCTGCCCGAAAATTTTCAAAGTCCCACACTTGTCCGAAAATTTTCAGTCTGACGCAGGCCCAAACATTTTCAAAGTCCCACGCCTGTCCGAAAATTTTCAAAGTCTGATGCAGAACCAAACATTTTCAAAGTCCCACGCCTGTCTGAAAATTTTCAAAGTCCCACACTTGTCCGAAAATTTTCAGTCTGACGCAGGCCCGAAAATTTTCAAAGTCCCACACTTGTCCGAAAATTTTCAGTCTGACGCAGGCCCAAACATTTTCAAAGTCCCACGCCTGCCCGAAAATTTTCAAAGTCCCACGCCTGCCCGAAAATTTTCAAATTCTGACGCAGGCCCAAACATTTTCAAAGTCCGCCTGTCTGAAAATTTTCAAATTCTGACGCAGGCCCAAACATTTTCAAAGTCCCACGCCTGTCTGAAAATTTTCAAAGTCCCACACTTGTCCGAAAATTTTCAGTCTGACGCATGCCCAAACATTTTCAAAGTCCCAGGCCTGTCTGAAAATTTTCAAAGTCCCACACTTGTCCGAAAATTTTCAAAGTCTGATCTAGAACCAAACATTTTCAGTCTGATGCAGGCCCGAAAATTTTCAAAGTCCCACGCCTGTCCGAAAATTTTCAAAGTCCCACGCCTGCCCGAAAATTTTCAAAGTCTGATGCAGGCCCAAACATTTTCAAAGTCCCACGCCTGCCCGAAAATTTTCAAAGTCCGCCTGTCTGAAAATTTTCAAAGTCCCACACTTGTCCTAAAATGTTCAAAGTCTGATGCAGGCCCAAACATTTTCAGTCTGATGCAGGCCCAAACATTTTCAAAGTCCCACTCCTGCCCGAAAATTTTCAAAGTCCCACACTTGTCCGAAAATGTTCAAAGTCTGGCGCAGGCCCAAACATTTTCAGTCTGATGCAGGCCCGAAAATTTTCAAAGTCCCACTCCTGCCCGAAAATTTTCAAAGTCCCACACTTGTCCGAAAATGTTCAAAGTCTGGCGCAGGCCCAAACATTTTCAGTCTGATGCAGGCCCGAAAATTTTCAAAGTCCCACGCCTGCCCGAAAATTTTCAAATTCTGACCAAGGCCCAAACATTTTCAATGTCCCACGCCTGCCTGAAAATTTTCAAAGTCTGACGCAGGCCCAAACATTTTCAAAGTCTGACGCCTCTCCGAAAATTTTCAAAGTCCCACGCCTGCCCGAAAATTTTCAAAGTCCCACACTTGTCCGAAAATTTTCAAAGTCTGATGCAGAACCAAACATTTTCAAAGTCCCACGCCTGCCCGAAAATTTTCAAAGTCCGCCAGTCTGAAAATTTTCAAAGTCCCACACTTGTCCGAAAATTTTCAGTCTGATGCAGGCCCAAACATTTTCAAAGTCTGACGCCTGCCCAAAAATTTTCAAAGTCCCACACTTGTCCGAAAATTTTCAGTCTGACGCAGGCCCAAACATTTTCAAAGTCCCACGCCTGCCCGAAAATTTTCAAAGTCCCACACTTGTCCGAAAATTTTCAGTCTGACGCAGGCCCAAACATTTTCAAAGTCCCACGCCTGTCCGAAAATTTTCAAAGTCTGATGCAGAACCAAACATTTTCAAAGTCCCACGCCTGTCTGAAAATTTTCAAAGTCCCACACTTGTCCGAAAATTTTCAGTCTGACGCAGGCCCGAAAATTTTCAAAGTCCCACACTTGTCCGAAAATTTTCAGTCTGACGCAGGCCCAAACATTTTCAAAGTCCCACGCCTGCCCGAAAATTTTCAAAGTCCCACGCCTGCCCGAAAATTTTCAAATTCTGACGCAGGCCCAAACATTTTCAAAGTCCGCCTGTCTGAAAATTTTCAAATTCTGACGCAGGCCCAAACATTTTCAAAGTCCCACGCCTGTCTGAAAATTTTCAAAGTCCCACACTTGTCCGAAAATTTTCAGTCTGACGCATGCCCAAACATTTTCAAAGTCCCACGCCTGTCTGAAAATTTTCAAAGTCCCACACTTGTCCGAAAATTTTCAAAGTCTGATGCAGAACCAAACATTTTCAGTCTGATGCAGGCCCGAAAATTTTCAAAGTCCCACGCCTGTCCGAAAATTTTCAAAGTCCCACGCCTGCCCGAAAATTTTCAAAGTCTGATGCAGGCCCAAACATTTTCAAAGTCCCACGCCTGCCCGAAAATTTTCAAAGTCCGCCTGTCTGAAAATTTTCAAAGTCCCACACTTGTCCGAAAATGTTCAAAGTCTGATGCAGGCCCAAACATTTTCAGTCTGATGCAGGCCCAAACATTTTCAAAGTCCCACTCCTGCCCGAAAATTTTCAAAGTCCCACACTTGTCCGAAAATGTTCACAGTCTGGCGCAGGCCCAAACATTTTCAGTCTGATGCAGGCCCGAAAATTTTCAAAGTCCCACTCCTGCCCGAAAATTTTCAAAGTCCCACACTTGTCCGAAAATGTTCAAAGTCTGGCGCAGGCCCAAACATTTTCAAAGTCTGATGCAGGCCCAAACATTTTCAAAGTCCCACTCCTGTCTGAAAATTTTCAAAGTCTGACGCAGGCCCAAACATTTTCAAAGTCCCACGCCTGCCCGAAAATTTTCAGTCTGATGTAGGCCCAAACATTTTCAAAGTCCCACGCCTGTCTGAAAATTTTCAAAGTCCCACACTTGTCCGAAAATTTTCAGTCTGACGCAGGCCCGAAAATTTTCAAAGTCCCACGCCTGCCCAAAAATTTTCAGTCTGATGCAGGCCCAAACATTTTCAAAGTCTGACGCCTGTCCGAAAATTTTCAAAGTATGATGCAGGCCCAAACTTTTTCAAAGTCTGACGCAGGCCCGAAAATTTTCAAAGTCCGCCTGTCTGAAAATTTTCAAAGTCCCACACTTGTCCGAAAATTTTCAGTCTGATGCAGGCCCAAACATTTTCAAAGTCTGACGCCTGCCCAAAAATTTTCAAAGTCCCACACTTGTCCGAAAATTTTCAGTCTGACGCAGGCCCAAACATTTTCAAAGTCCCACGCCTGCCCGAAAATTTTCAAAGTCCCACACTTGTCCGAAAATTTTCAGTCTGACGCAGGCCCAAACATTTTCAAAGTCCCACGCCTGTCCGAAAATGTTCAAAGTCCCACACTTGTCCGAAAATTTTCAAAGTCTGATGCAGAACCAAACATTTTCAAAGTCCCACGCCTGTCTGAAAATTTTCAAAGTCCCACACTTGTCCGAAAATTTTCAGTCTGACGCAGGCCCGAAAATTTTCAAAGTCTGATGCAGGCCCAAACTTTTTCAAAGTCCCACGCCTGTCTGAAAATGTTCAAAGTCTGACGCAGGCCCAAACATTTTCAAAGTCCCACGCCTGCCCAAAAATTTTCAAAGTCCCACACTTGTCCGAAAATTTGCAGTCTGACGCAGGCCCAAACATTTTCAAAGTCCCACGCCTGCCCGAAAATTTTCAAAGTCCCACGCCTGCCCGAAAATTTTCAAATTCTGACGCAGGCCCAAACATTTTCAAAGTCCGCCTGTCTGAAAATTTTCAAATTCTGACGCAGGCCCAAACATTTTCAAAGTCCCACGCTTGTCTGAAAATTTTCAAAGTCCCACACTTGTCCGAAAATTTTCAGTCTGACGCATGCCCAAACATTTTCAAAGTCCCACGCCTGTCTGAAAATTTTCAAAGTCCCACACTTGTCCGAAAATTTTCAGTCTGACGCAGGCCCGAAAATTTTCAAAGTCTGATGCAGAACCAAACATTTTCAAAGTCCCACGCCTGTCTGAAAATTTTCAAAGTCCCACACTTGTCCGAAAATTTTCAGTCTGACGCAGGCCCGAAAATTTTCAGTCTGATGCAGGCCCAAACTTTTTCAAAGTCCCATTCCTGCCCGAAAATTTTCAAAGTCCCACACTTGTCCGAAAATGTTCAAAGTCTGATGCAGGCCCAAACATTTTCAGTCTGATGCAGGCCCAAACATTTTCAAAGTCCCATTCCTGCCCGAAAATTTTCAAAGTCCCACACTTGTCCGAAAATGTTCAAAGTCTGGCGCAGGCCCAAACATTTTCAGTCTGATGCAGGCCCGAAAATTTTCAAAGTCCCACGCCTGCCCGAAAATTTTCAAATTCTGACCAAGGCCCAAACATTTTCAAAGTCCCACGCCTGCCTGAAAATTTTCAAAGTCTGACGCAGGCCCAAACATTTTCAAAGTCTGACGCCTCTCCGAAAATTTTCAAAATCCCACACCTGCCCGAAAATTTTCAAAGTCCCACACTTGTCCGAAAATTTTCAAAGTCTGATGCAGAACCAAACATTTTCAAAGTCCCACGCCTGCCCGAAAATTTTCAAAGTCCGCCTGTCTGAAAATTTTCAAAGTCCCACACTTGTCCGAAAATTTTCAGTCTGACGCAGGCCCAAACTTTTTCAAAGTCCCACGCCTGTCCGAAAATTTTCAAAGTCTGACGCAGGCCCAAACATTTTCAAAGTCCCACGCCTGTCCGAAAATTTTCAAAGTCACACACTTGTCCGAAAATGTTCAAAGTCCCACACTTGTCCGAAAATTTTCAAAGTCTGATGCAGAACCAAACATTTTCAAAGTCTGATGCAGGCCCAAACATTTTCAAAGTCCCACGCCTGCCCGAAAATTTTCAAAGTCCGCCTGTCTGAAAATTTTCAAAGTCCCACACTTGTCCGAAAATTTTCAAAGTCTGATGCAGGCCCAAACATTTTCAAAGTCTGACGCCTGTCCGAAAATTTTCAAAGTATGATGCAGGCCCAAACTTTTTCAAAGTCTGACGCAGGCCCGAAAATTTTCAAAGTCCGCCTGTCTGAAAATTTTCAAAGTCCCACACTTGTCCGAAAATTTTCAGTCTGATGCAGGCCCAAACATTTTCAAAGTCTGACGCCTGCCCAAAAATTTTCAAAGTCCCACACTTGTCCGAAAATTTTCAGTCTGACGCAGGCCCAAACATTTTCAAAGTCCCACGCCTGCCCAAAAATTTTCAAAGTCCCACACTTGTCCGAAAATTTTCAGTCTGACGCAGGCCCAAACATTTTCAAAGTCCCACGCCTGCCCGAAAATTTTCAAAGTCCCACGCCTGCCCGAAAATTTTCAAATTCTGACGCAGGCCCAAACATTTTCAAAGTCCGCCTGTCTGAAAATTTGCAAATTCTGACGCAGGCCCAAACATTTTCAAAGTCCCACGCCTGTCTGAAAATTTTCAAAGTCCCACACTTGTCCGAAAATTTTCAGTCTGACGCATGCCCAAACATTTTCAAAGTCCCACGCCTGCCCAAAAATTTTCAGTCCCACACTTGTCTGAAAATTTTCAAAGTCCCACACTTGCCCAAAAATTTTCAAAGTCTGACGCAGGCCCAAACATTTTCAAAGTCTGATGCAGGCCCAAACATTTTCAAAGTCTCACGCCTGCCCGAAAATTTTCAAAGTCCCACGCCTGTCTGAAAATTTTCAAAGTCTGACGCAGGCCCAAACATTTTCAGTCTGATGCAGGCCCGAAAATTTTCAAAGTCCCACGCCTGCCCGAAAATTTTCAAATTCTGACGCAGCCCCAAACATTTTCAAAGTCCCACGCCTGCCCGAAAATTTTCAAAGTCTGACGCAGGCCCAAACATTTTCAAAGTCCCACGCCTGTCTGAAAATTTTCAAAGTCCCACACTTGTCCGAAAATTTTCAAAGTCTGATGCAGAACCAAACATTTTCAAATTCTGACGCAGCCCCAAACATTTTCAAAGTCCCACGCCTGCCCGAAAATTTTCAAAGTCTGACGCAGGCCCAAACATTTTCAAAGTCCCACGCCTGTCTGAAAATTTTCAAAGTCCCACACTTGTCCGAAAATTTTCAAAGTCTGATGCAGAACCAAACATTTTCAAAGTCTGACGCAGGCCCAAACATTTTCAGTCTGATGCAGGCCCGAAAATTTTCAAAGTCCCACGCCTGCCCGAAAATTTTCAAATTCTGACGCAGCCCCAAACATTTTCAAAGTCCCACGCCTGCCCGAAAATTTTCAGTCTGACGCAGGCCCAAACATTTTCAAAGTCCCACGCCTGTCTGAAAATTTTCAAAGTCCCACGCCTGTCTGAAAATTTTCAAAGTCCCACGCCTGTCTGAAAATTTTCAAAGTCCCACGCCTGCCCGAAAATTTTCAGTCTGATGCATGCCCAAACATTTTCAAAGTCCCACACTTGTCCGAAAATTTTCAGTCTCACGCCTGCCCAAAAATTTTCAAAGTCCCACACTTGTCCGAAAATTTTCAGTCTGACGCAGGCCCAAACATTTTCAAAGTCCCACGCCTGTCTGAAAATTTTCAAAGTCTGACGCAGGCCCAAACATTTTCAAAGTCCGCCTGTCTGAAAATTTTCAAAGTCTGACGCAGGCCCAAACATTTTCAGTCTGATGCAGGCCCGAAAATTTTCAAAGTCCCACGCCTGCCTGAAAATTTTCAAAGTCTGACGCAGGCCCAAACATTTTCAAAGTCCCACGCCTGCCCGAAAATTTTCAAATTCTGACGCAGGCCCAAACATTTTCAAAGTCCCACGCCTGTCTGAAAATTTTCAAAGTCCCACACTTGTCCGAAAATTTTCAAAGTCTGATGCAGGCCCAAACATTTTCAAAGTCTGATGCAGGCCCAAACATTTTCAAAGTCCCACGCCTGTCTGAAAATTTTCAAAGTCTGACGCAGGCCCAAACATTTTCAAAGTCCCACGCCTGCCCGAAAATTTTCAGTCTGATGTAGGCCCAAACATTTTCAAAGTCCCACACTTGTCCGAAAATTTTCAGTCTGACGCAGGCCCGAAAATTTTCAAAGTCCCACGCCTGCCCAAAAATTTTCAAAGTCTGATGCAGGCCCAAACTTTTTCAAAGTCCCACGCCTGCCCGAAAATTTTCAAAGTCCGCCTGTCTGAAAATTTTCAAAGTCCCACACTTGTCCGAAAATTTTCAAAGTCTGATGCAGGCCCAAACATTTTCAAAGTCTGACGCCTGTCCGAAAATTTTCAAAGTATGATGCAGGCCCAAACTTTTTCAAAGTCTGACGCAGGCCCGAAAATTTTCAAAGTCCGCCTGTCTGAAAATTTTCAAAGTCCCACACTTGTCCGAAAATTTTCAGTCTGATGCAGGCCCAAACATTTTCAAAGTCCCACGCCTGCCCGAAAATTTTCAGTCTGATGTAGGCCCAAACATTTTCAAAGTCCCACGCCTGTCCGAAAATGTTCAAAGTCCCACACTTGTCCGAAAATTTTCAAAGTCTGATGCAGGCCCAAACTTTTTCAAAGTCTGACGCAGGCCCGAAAATTTTCAAAGTCCGCCTGTCTGAAAATTTTCAAAGTCCCACACTTGTCCGAAAATTTTCAGTCTGATGCAGGCCCAAACATTTTCAAAGTCTGACGCCTGCCCAAAAATTTTAAAAGTCCCACACTTGTCCGAAAATTTTCAGTCTGACGCAGGCCCAAACATTTTCAAAGTCCCACGCCTGCCCGAAAATTTTCAAATTCTGACCAAGGCCCAAACATTTTCAAAGTCCCACGCCTGCCTGAAAATTTTCAAAGTCTGACGCAGGCCCAAACATTTTCAAAGTCTGACGCCTCTCCGAAAATTTTCAAAGTCCCACACCTGCCCGAAAATTTTCAAAGTCCCACACTTGTCCGAAAATTTTCAAAGTCTGATGCAGAACCAAACATTTTCAAAGTCCCACGCCTGCCCGAAAATTTTCAAAGTCCGCCTGTCTGAAAATTTTCAAAGTCCCACACTTGTCCGAAAATTTTCAGTCTGACGCAGGCCCAAACATTTTCAAAGTCCCACGCCTGTCCGAAAATTTTCAAAGTCTGACGCAGGCCCAAACATTTTCAAAGTCTGATGCAGGCCCAAACATTTTCAAAGTCCCACGCCTGTCTGAAAATTTTCAAAGTCTGACGCAGGCCCAAACATTTTCAAAGTCCCACGCCTGCCCGAAAATTTTCAGTCTGATGTGGGCCCAAACATTTTCAAAGTCCCACGCCTGTCTGAAAATTTTCAAAGTCCCACACTTGTCCGAAAATTTTCAGTCTGACGCAGGCCCGAAAATTTTCAAAGTCCCACGCCTGCCCAAAAATTTTCAAAGTCTGATGCAGGCCCAAACTTTTTCAAAGTCTGACGCCTGTCCGAAAATTTTCAAAGTCCGCCTGTCTGAAAATTTTCAAAGTCCCACACTTGTCCGAAAATTTTCAAAGTCTGATGCAGGCCCAAACATTTTCAAAGTCTGACGCCTGTCCGAAAATTTTCAAAGTATGATGCAGGCCCAAACTTTTTCAAAGTCTGACGCAGGCCCGAAAATTTTCAAAGTCCGCCTGTCTGAAAATTTTCAAAGTCCCACACTTGTCCGAAAATTTTCAGTCTGATGCAGGCCCAAACATTTTCAAAGTCTGACGCCTGCCCAAAAATTTTCAAAGTCCCACACTTGTCCGAAAATTTTCAGTCTGACGCAGGCCCAAACATTTTCAAAGTCCCACGCCTGCCCGAAAATTTTCAAAGTCCCACACTTGTCCGAAAATTTTCAGTCTGACGCAGGCCCAAACATTTTCAAAGTCCCACGCCTGTCCGAAAATGTTCAAAGTCCCACACTTGTCCGAAAATTTTCAAAGTCTGATGCAGAACCAAACATTTTCAAAGTCCCACGCCTGTCTGAAAATTTTCAAAGTCCCACACTTGTCCGAAAATTTTCAGTCTGACGCAGGCCCGAAAATTTTCAGTCTGATGCAGGCCCAAACTTTTTCAAAGTCCCATTCCTGCCCGAAAATTTTCAAAGTCCCACACTTGTCCGAAAATGTTCAAAGTCTGATGCAGGCCCAAACATTTTCAGTCTGATGCAGGCCCAAACATTTTCAAAGTCCCATTCCTGCCCGAAAATTTTCAAAGTCCCACACTTGTCCGAAAATGTTCAAAGTCTGATGCAGGCCCAAACATTTTCAGTCTGATGCAGGCCCGAAAATTTTCAAAGTCCCACGCCTGCCCGAAAATTTTCAAATTCTGACCAAGGCCCAAACATTTTCAAAGTCCCACGCCTGCCTGAAAATTTTCAAAGTCTGACGCAGGCCCAAACATTTTCAAAGTCTGACGCCTCTCCGAAAATTTTCAAAGTCCCACACCTGCCCGAAAATTTTCAAAGTCCCACACTTGTCCGAAAATTTTCAAAGTCTGATGCAGAACCAAACATTTTCAAAGTCCCACGCCTGCCCGAAAATTTTCAAAGTCCGCCTGTCTGAAAATTTTCAAAGTCCCACACTTGTCCGAAAATTTTCAGTCTGACGCAGGCCCAAACATTTTCAAAGTCCCACGCCTGTCCGAAAATTTTCAAAGTCTGACGCAGGCCCAAACATTTTCAAAGTCCCACGCCTGTCCGAAAATTTTCAAAGTCACACACTTGTCCGAAAATGTTCAAAGTCCCACACTTGTCCGAAAATTTTCAAAGTCTGATGCAGAACCAAACATTTTCAAAGTCTGATGCAGGCCCAAACATTTTCAAAGTCCCACGCCTGCCCGAAAATTTTCAAAGTCCGCCTGTCTGAAAATTTTCAAAGTCCCACACTTGTCCGAAAATTTTCAAAGTCTGATACAGGCCCAAACATTTTCAAAGTCTGATGCAGGCCCAAACATTTTCAAAGTCCCACGCCTGTCTGAAAATTTTCAAAGTCTGACGCAGGCCCAAACATTTTCAAAGTCCCACGCCTGCCCGAAAATTTTCAAAGTCACACACTTGTCCGAAAATGTTCAAAGTCCCACACTTGTCCGAAAATTTTCAAAGTCTGATGCAGAACCAAACATTTTCAAAGTCTGATGCAGGCCCAAACATTTTCAAAGTCCCACGCCTGCCCGAAAATTTTCAAAGTCCGCCTGTCTGAAAATTTTCAAAGTCCCACACTTGTCCGAAAATTTTCAAAGTCTGATACAGGCCCAAACATTTTCAAAGTCTGATGCAGGCCCAAACATTTTCAAAGTCCCACGCCTGTCTGAAAATTTTCAAAGTCTGACGCAGGCCCAAACATTTTCAAAGTCCCACGCCTGCCCGAAAATTTTCAGTCTGATGTAGGCCCAAACATTTTCAAAGTCCCACGCCTGTCTGAAAATTTTCAAAGTCCCACACTTGTCCGAAAATTTTCAGTCTGATGCAGGCCCAAACATTTTCAAAGTCCCACGCCTGTCCGAAAATTTTCAAAGTCTGACGCAGGCCCAAACATTTTCAAAGTCCCACGCCTGTCCGAAAATTTTCAAAGTCACACACTTGTCCGAAAATGTTCAAAGTCCCACACTTGTCCGAAAATTTTCAAAGTCTGATGCAGAACCAAACATTTTCAAAGTCTGATGCAGGCCCAAACATTTTCAAAGTCCCACGCCTGCCCGAAAATTTTCAAAGTCCGCCTGTCTGAAAATTTTCAAAGTCCCACACTTGTCCGAAAATTTTCAAAGTCTGATACAGGCCCAAACATTTTCAAAGTCTGATGCAGGCCCAAACATTTTCAAAGTCCCACGCCTGTCTGAAAATTTTCAAAGTCTGACGCAGGCCCAAACATTTTCAAAGTCCCACGCCTGCCCGAAAATTTTCAAAGTCACACACTTGTCCGAAAATGTTCAAAGTCCCACACTTGTCCGAAAATTTTCAAAGTCTGATGCAGAACCAAACATTTTCAAAGTCTGATGCAGGCCCAAACATTTTCAAAGTCCCACGCCTGCCCGAAAATTTTCAAAGTCCGCCTGTCTGAAAATTTTCAAAGTCCCACACTTGTCCGAAAATTTTCAAAGTCTGATACAGGCCCAAACATTTTCAAAGTCTGATGCAGGCCCAAACATTTTCAAAGTCCCACGCCTGTCTGAAAATTTTCAAAGTCTGACGCAGGCCCAAACATTTTCAAAGTCCCACGCCTGCCCGAAAATTTTCAGTCTGATGTAGGCCCAAACATTTTCAAAGTCCCACGCCTGTCTGAAAATTTTCAAAGTCCCACACTTGTCCGAAAATTTTCAAAGTCTGATGCAGAACCAAACATTTTCAAAGTCCCACGCCTGCCCGAAAATTTTCAAAGTCCGCCTGTCTGAAAATTTTCAAAGTCCCACACTTGTCCGAAAATTTTCAGTCTGACGCAGGCCCAAACATTTTCAAAGTCCCACGCCTGTCCGAAAATTTTCAAAGTCTGACGCAGGCCCAAACATTTTCAAAGTCCCACGCCTGTCCGAAAATTTTCAAAGTCACACACTTGTCCGAAAATGTTCAAAGTCCCACACTTGTCCGAAAATTTTCAAAGTCTGATGCAGAACCAAACATTTTCAAAGTCTGATGCAGGCCCAAACATTTTCAAAGTCCCACGCCTGCCCGAAAATTTTCAAAGTCCGCCTGTCTGAAAATTTTCAAAGTCCCACACTTGTCCGAAAATTTTCAAAGTCTGATACAGGCCCAAACATTTTCAAAGTCTGATGCAGGCCCAAACATTTTCAAAGTCCCACGCCTGTCTGAAAATTTTCAAAGTCTGACGCAGGCCCAAACATTTTCAAAGTCCCACGCCTGCCCGAAAATTTTCAAAGTCACACACTTGTCCGAAAATGTTCAAAGTCCCACACTTGTCCGAAAATTTTCAAAGTCTGATGCAGAACCAAACATTTTCAAAGTCTGATGCAGGCCCAAACATTTTCAAAGTCCCACGCCTGCCCGAAAATTTTCAAAGTCCGCCTGTCTGAAAATTTTCAAAGTCCCACACTTGTCCGAAAATTTTCAAAGTCTGATACAGGCCCAAACATTTTCAAAGTCTGATGCAGGCCCAAACATTTTCAAAGTCCCACGCCTGTCTGAAAATTTTCAAAGTCTGACGCAGGCCCAAACATTTTCAAAGTCCCACGCCTGCCCGAAAATTTTCAGTCTGATGTAGGCCCAAACATTTTCAAAGTCCCACGCCTGTCTGAAAATTTTCAAAGTCCCACACTTGTCCGAAAATTTTCAGTCTGACGCAGGCCCGAAAATTTTCAAAGTCCCACGCCTGCCCAAAAATTTTCAAAGTCTGATGCAGGCCCAAACTTTTTCAAAGTCCCACGCCTGCCCGAAAATTTTCAAAGTCCGCCTGTCTGAAAATTTTCAAAGTCCCACACTTGTCCGAAAATTTTCAAAGTCTGATGCAGGCCCAAACATTTTCAAAGTCTGACGCCTGTCCGAAAATTTTCAAAGTCCCACACTTGTCCGAAAATTTTCAGTCTGACGCAGGCCCAAACATTTTCAAAGTCCCACGCCTGCCCGAAAATTTTCAAAGTCCCACACTTGTCCGAAAATTTTCAGTCTGACGCAGGCCCAAACATTTTCAAAGTCCCACGCCTGTCCGAAAATGTTCAAAGTCCCACACTTGTCCGAAAATTTTCAGTCTGATGCAGAACCAAACATTTTCAAAGTCCCACGCCTGTCTGAAAATTTTCAAAGTCCCACACTTGTCCGAAAATTTTCAGTCTGACGCAGGCCCGAAAATTTTCAAAGTCTGATGCAGGCCCAAACTTTTTCAAAGTCCCACACCTGTCTGAAAATGTTCAAAGTCTGACGCAGGCCCAAACATTTTCAAAGTCCCACGCCTGCCCAAAAATTTTCAAAGTCCCACACTTGTCCGAAAATTTTCAGTCTGACGCAGGCCCAAACATTTTCAAAGTCCCACGCCTGCCCGAAAATTTTCAAAGTCCCACGCCTGCCCGAAAATTTTCAAATTCTGACGCAGGCCCAAACATTTTCAAAGTCCGCCTGTCTGAAAATTTTCAAATTCTGACGCAGATCCAAACATTTTCAAAGTCCCACGCCTGTCTGAAAATTTTCAAAGTCCCACACTTGTCCGAAAATTTTCAGTCTGACGCATGCCCAAACATTTTCAAAGTCCCACGCCTGTCTGAAAATTTTCAAAGTCCCACACTTGTCCGAAAATTTTCAGTCTGACGCAGGCCCGAAAATTTTCAAAGTCCCACGCCTGCCCAAAAATTTTCAAAGTCCGACACTTGTCTGAAAATTTTCAAAGTCCCACACTTGCCCAAAAATTTTCAAAGTCTGACGCAGGCCCAAACATTTTCAAAGTCTGATGCAGGCCCAAACATTTTCAAAGTCTCACGCCTGCCCGAAAATTTTCAAAGTCCCACGCCTGTCTGAAAATTTTCAAAGTCTGACGCAGGCCCAAACATTTTCAGTCTGATGCAGGCCCGAAAATTTTCAAAGTCCCACGCCTGCCCGAAAATTTTCAAATTCTGACGCAGCCCCAAACATTTTCAAAGTCCCACGCCTGCCCGAAAATTTTCAAAGTCTGACGCAGGCCCAAACATTTTCAAAGTCCCACGCCTGTCTGAAAATTTTCAAAGTCCCACACTTGTCCGAAAATTTTCAGTCTGATGCAGAACCAAACATTTTCAAATTCTGACGCAGTCCCAAACATTTTCAAAGTCCCACGCCTGCCCGAAAATTTTCAAAGTCTGACGCAGGCCCAAACATTTTCAAAGTCCCACGCCTGTCTGAAAATTTTCAAAGTCCCACACTTGTCCGAAAATTTTCAAAGTCTGATGCAGAACCAAACATTTTCAAAGTCTGACGCAGGCCCAAACATTTTCAGTCTGATGCAGGCCCAAACATTTTCAAAGTCCCACGCCTGTCTGAAAATTTTCAGTCTGATGCATGCCCAAACATTTTCAAAGTCCCACACTTGTCCGAAAATTTTCAGTCTCACGCCTGCCCAAAAATTTTCAAAGTCCCACACTTGTCCGAAAATTTTCAGTCTGACGCAGGCCCAAACATTTTCAAAGTCCCACGCCTGTCTGAAAATTTTCAAAGTCTGACGCAGGCCCAAACATTTTCAAAGTCCGCCTGTCTGAAAATTTTCAAAGTCTGACGCAAGCCCAAACATTTTCAGTCTGATGCAGGCCCGAAAATTTTCAAAGTCCCACGCCTGCCCGAAAATTTTCAAAGTCTGACGCAGGCCCAAACATTTTCAAAGTCCCACGCCTGCCCGAAAATTTTCAAATTCTGACGCAGGCCCAAACATTTTCAAAGTCCCACGCCTGTCCGAAAATTTTCAAAGTCCGCCTGTCTGAAAATTTTCAAAGTCCCACACTTGTCCGAAAATTTTCAAAGTCTGATGCAGGCCCAAACATTTTCAAAGTCTGATGCAGGCCCAAACATTTTCAAAGTCCCACGCCTGTCTGAAAATTTTCAAAGTCTGACGCAGGCCCAAACATTTTCAAAGTCCCACGCCTGCCCGAAAATTTTCAGTCTGATGTAGGCCCAAACATTTTCAAAGTCCCACGCCTGTCTGAAAATTTTCAAAGTCCCACACTTGTCCGAAAATTTTCAGTCTGACGCAGGCCCGAAAATTTTCAAAGTCCCACGCCTGCCCAAAAATTTTCAAAGTCTGATGCAGGCCCAAACTTTTTCAAAGTCCCACGCCTGCCCGAAAATTTTCAAAGTCCGCCTGTCTGAAAATTTTCAAAGTCCCACACTTGTCCGAAAATGTTCAAAGTCTGATGCAGGCCCAAACATTTTCAGTCTGATGCAGGCCCAAACATTTTCAAAGTCCCATTCCTGCCCGAAAATTTTCAAAGTCCCACACTTGTCCGAAAATGTTCAAAGTCTGGCGCAGGCCCAAACATTTTCAGTCTGATGCAGGCCCGAAAATTTTCAAAGTCCCACGCCTGCCCGAAAATTTTCAAATTCTGACCAAGGCCCAAACATTTTCAAAGTCCCACGCCTGCCTGAAAATTTTCAAAGTCTGACGCAGGCCCAAACATTTTCAAAGTCTGACGCCTCTCCGAAAATTTTCAAAGTCCCACACCTGCCCGAAAATTTTCAAAGTCCCACACTTGTCCGAAAATTTTCAAAGTCTGATGCAGAACCAAACATTTTCAAAGTCCCACGCCTGCCCGAAAATTTTCAGTCACACACTTGTCCGAAAATGTTCAAAGTCCCACACTTGTCCGAAAATTTTCAAAGTCTGACGCAGGCCCAAACATTTTCAAAGTCTCACGCCTGTCCGAAAATTTTCAGTCACACACTTGTCCGAAAATGTTCAAAGTCCCACACTTGTCCGAAAATTTTCAAAGTCTGATGCAGAACCAAACATTTTCAAAGTCTGATGCAGGCCCAAACATTTTCAAAGTCCCACGCCTGCCCGAAAATTTTCAAAGTCCGCCTGTCTGAAAATTTTCAAAGTCCCACACTTGTCCGAAAATTTTCAAAGTCTGATGCAGGCCCAAACATTTTCAAAGTCTGACGCCTGTCCGAAAATTTTCAAAGTATGATGCAGGCCCAAACATTTTCAAAGTCTGACGCAGGCCCGAAAATTTTCAAAGTCCCACGCCTGTCTGAAAATTTTCAAAGTCCCACACTTGTCCGAAAATTTTCAGTCTGACGCATGCCCAAACATTTTCAAAGTCCCACGCCTGTCTGAAAATTTTCAAAGTCCCACACTTGTCCGAAAATTTTCAGTCTGACGCAGGCCCGAAAATTTTCAAAGTCCCACGCCTGCCCAAAAATTTTCAGTCCCACACTTGTCTGAAAATTTTCAAAGTCCCACACTTGCCCAAAAATTTTCAAAGTCTGACGCAGGCCCAAACATTTTCAAAGTCTGATGCAGGCCCAAACATTTTCAAAGTCTCACGCCTGCCCGAAAATTTTCAAAGTCCCACGCCTGTCTGAAAATTTTCAAAGTCTGACGCAGGCCCAAACATTTTCAGTCTGATGCAGGCCCGAAAATTTTCAAAGTCCCACGCCTGCCCGAAAATTTTCAAATTCTGACGCAGCCCCAAACATTTTCAAAGTCCCACGCCTGCCCGAAAATTTTCAAAGTCTGACGCAGGCCCAAACATTTTCAAAGTCCCACGCCTGTCTGAAAATTTTCAAAGTCCCACACTTGTCCGAAAATTTTCAAAGTCTGATGCAGAACCAAACATTTTCAAATTCTGACGCAGCCCCAAACATTTTCAAAGTCCCACGCCTGCCCGAAAATTTTCAAAGTCTGACGCAGGCCCAAACATTTTCAAAGTCCCACGCCTGTCTGAAAATTTTCAAAGTCCCACACTTGTCCGAAAATTTTCAAAGTCTGATGCAGAACCAAACATTTTCAAAGTCTGACGCAGGCCCAAACATTTTCAGTCTGATGCAGGCCCGAAAATTTTCAAAGTCCCACGCCTGCCCGAAAATTTTCAAATTCTGACGCAGCCCCAAACATTTTCAAAGTCCCACGCCTGCCCGAAAATTTTCAAAGTCTGACGCAGGCCCAAACATTTTCAAAGTCCCACGCCTGTCTGAAAATTTTCAAAGTCCCACGCCTGTCTGAAAATTTTCAAAGTCCCACGCCTGTCTGAAAATTTTCAAAGTCCCACGCCTGCCCGAAAATTTTCAGTCTGATGCATGCCCAAACATTTTCAAAGTCCCACACTTGTCCGAAAATTTTCAGTCTCACGCCTGCCCAAAAATTTTCAAAGTCCCACACTTGTCCGAAAATTTTCAGTCTGACGCAGGCCCAAACATTTTCAAAGTCCCACGCCTATCTGAAAATTTTCAAAGTCTGACGCAGGCCCAAACATTTTCAAAGTCCGCCTGTCTGAAAATTTTCAAAGTCTGACGCAGGCCCAAACATTTTCAGTCTGATGCAGGCCCGAAAATTTTCAAAGTCCCACGCCTGCCTGAAAATTTTCAAAGTCTGACGCAGGCCCAAACATTTTCAAAGTCCCACGCCTGCCCGAAAATTTTCAAATTCTGACGCAGGCCCAAACATTTTCAAAGTCCCACGCCTGCCCGAAAATTTTCAAAGTCCGCCTGTCTGAAAATTTTCAAAGTCCCACACTTGTCCGAAAATTTTCAAAGTCTGATGCAGGCCCAAACATTTTCAAAGTCTGATGCAGGCCCAAACATTTTCAAAGTCCCACGCCTGTCTGAAAATTTTCAAAGTCTGACGCAGGCCCAAACATTTTCAAAGTCCCACGCCTGCCCGAAAATTTTCAGTCTGATGTAGGCCCAAACATTTTCAAAGTCCCACACTTGTCCGAAAATTTTCAGTCTGACGCAGGCCCGAAAATTTTCAAAGTCCCACGCCTGCCCAAAAATTTTAAAAGTCTGATGCAGGCCCAAACTTTTTCAAAGTCCCACGCCTGCCCGAAAATTTTCAAAGTCCGCCTGTCTGAAAATTTTCAAAGTCCCACACTTGTCCGAAAATTTTCAAAGTCTGATGCAGGCCCAAACATTTTCAAAGTCTGACGCCTGTCCGAAAATTTTCAAAGTATGATGCAGGCCCAAACTTTTTCAAAGTCTGACGCAGGCCCGAAAATTTTCAAAGTCCGCCTGTCTGAAAATTTTCAAAGTCCCACACTTGTCCGAAAATTTTCAGTCTGATGCAGGCCCAAACATTTTCAAAGTCTGACGCCTGCCCAAAAATTTTAAAAGTCCCACACTTGTCCGAAAATTTTCAGTCTGATGCAGGCCCAAACATTTTCAAAGTCCCACGCCTGCCCGAAAATTTTCAAAGTCCCACGCCTGTCCGAAAATGTTCAAAGTCCCACACTTGTCCGAAAATTTTCAAAGTCTGATGCAGAACCAAACATTTTCAAAGTCCCACGCCTGTCTGAAAATTTTCAAAGTCCCACACTTGTCCGAAAATTTTCAGTCTGACGCAGGCCCGAAAATTTTCAAAGTCTGATGCAGGCCCAAACTTTTTCAAAGTCCCACGCCTGTCTGAAAATTTTCAAAGTCTGACGCAGGCCCAAACATTTTCAAAGTCCCACGCCTGCCCAAAAATTTTCAAAGTCCCACACTTGTCCGAAAATTTTCAGTCTGACGCAGGCCCAAACATTTTCAAAGTCCCACGCCTGCCCGAAAATTATCAAAGTCCCACGCCTGCCCGAAAATTTTCAAATTCTGACGCAGGCCCAAACATTTTCAAAGTCCGCCTGTCTGAAAATTTTCAAATTCTGACGCAGGCCCAAACATTTTCAAAGTCCCACGCCTGTCTGAAAATTTTCAAAGTCCCACACTTGTCCGAAAATTTTCAGTCTGACGCATGCCCAAACATTTTCAAAGTCCCACGCCTGTCTGAAAATTTTCAAAGTCCCACACTTGTCCGAAAATTTTCAGTCTGACGCAGGCCCGAAAATTTTCAAAGTCCCACGCCTGCCCAAAAATTTTCAAAGTCCCACACTTGTCTGAAAATTTTCAAAGTCCCACACTTGCCCAAAAATTTTCAAAGTCTGACGCAGGCCCAAACATTTTCAAAGTCTGATGCAGGCCCAAACATTTTCAAAGTCTCACGCCTGCCCGAAAATTTTCAAAGTCCCACGCCTGTCTGAAAATTTTCAAAGTCTGACGCAGGCCCAAACATTTTCAGTCTGATGCAGGCCCGAAAATTTTCAAAGTCCCACGCCTGCCCGAAAATTTTCAAATTCTGACGCAGCCCCAAACATTTTCAAAGTCCCACGCCTGCCCGAAAATTTTCAAAGTCTGACGCAGGCCCAAACATTTTCAAAGTCCCACGCCTGTCTGAAAATTTTCAAAGTCCCACGCCTGTCTGAAAATTTTCAAAGTCCCACGCCTGTCTGAAAATTTTCAAAGTCCCACGCCTGCCCGAAAATTTTCAGTCTGATGCATGCCCAAACATTTTCAAAGTCCCACACTTGTCCGAAAATTTTCAGTCTCACGCCTGCCCAAAAATTTTCAAAGTCCCACACTTGTCCGAAAATTTTCAGTCTGACGCAGGCCCAAACATTTTCAAAGTCCGCCTGTCTGAAAATTTTCAAAGTCTGACACAGGCCCAAACATTTTCAGTCTGATGCAGGCCCGAAAATTTTCAAAGTCCCACGCCTGCCCGAAAATTTTCAGTCTGACGCAGGCCCAAACATTTTCAAAGTCCCACGCCTGCCCGAAAATGTTCAAATTCTGACGCAGGCCCAAACATTTTCAAAGTCCCACGCCTGTCTGAAAATTTTCAAAGTCCCACACTTGTCCGAAAATTTTCAAAGTCTGATGCAGAACCAAACATTTTCAAAGTCTGATGCAGGCCCAAACATTTTCAAAGTCCCACGCCTGCCCGAAAATTTTCAAAGTCCGCCTGTCTGAAAATTTTCAAAGTCCCACACTTGTCCGAAAATTTTCAGTCTGATGCAGGCCCAAACATTTTCAAAGTCTGATGCAGGCCCAAACATTTTCAAAGTCCCACGCCTGTCTGAAAATTTTCAAAGTCTGACGCAGGCCCAAACATTTTCAAAGTCCCACGCCTGCCCGAAAATTTTCAGTCTGATGTAGGCCCAAACATTTTCAAAGTCCCACGCCTGTCTGAAAATTTTCAAAGTCCCACACTTGTCCGAAAATTTTCAGTCTGACGCAGGCCCGAAAATTTTCAAAGTCCCACGCCTGCCCAAAAATTTTCAAAGTCTGATGCAGGCCCAAACTTTTTCAAAGTCCCACGCCTGCCCGAAAATTTTCAAAGTCCGCCTGTCTGAAAATTTTCAAAGTCCCACACTTGTCCGAAAATTTTCAAAGTCTGATGCAGGCCCAAACTTTTTCAAAGTCCCACGCCTGTCTGAAAATTTTCAAAGTCTGACGCAGGCCCAAACATTTTCAAAGTCCCACGCCTGCCCAAAAATTTTCAAAGTCCCACACTTGTCCGAAAATTTTCAGTCTGACGCAGGCCCAAACATTTTCAAAGTCCCACGCCTGCCCGAAAATTTTCAAAGTCCCACGCCTGCCCGAAAATTTTCAAATTCTGACGCAGGCCCAAACATTTTCAAAGTCCGCCTGTCTGAAAATTTTCAAATTCTGACGCAGGCCCAAACATTTTCAAAGTCCCACGCCTGTCTGAAAATTTTCAAAGTCCCACACTTGTCCGAAAATTTTCAGTCTGACGCATGCCCAAACATTTTCAAAGTCCCACGCCTGTCTGAAAATTTTCAAAGTCCCACACTTGTCCGAAAATTTTCAGTCTGACGCAGGCCCGAAAATTTTCAAAGTCCCACGCCTGCCCAAAAATTTTCAAAGTCCCACACTTGTCTGAAAATTTTCAAAGTCCCACACTTGCCCAAAAATTTTCAAAGTCTGACGCAGGCCCAAACATTTTCAAAGTCTGATGCAGGCCCAAACATTTTCAAAGTCTCACGCCTGCCCGAAAATTTTCAAAGTCCCACGCCTGTCTGAAAATTTTCAAAGTCTGACGCAGGCACAAACATTTTCAGTCTGATGCAGGCCCGAAAATTTTCAAAGTCCCACGCCTGCCCGAAAATTTTCAAATTCTGACGCAGCCCCAAACATTTTCAAAGTCCCACGCCTGCCCGAAAATTTTCAAAGTCTGACGCAGGCCCAAACATTTTCAAAGTCCCACGCCTGTCTGAAAATTTTCAAAGTCCCACGCCTGTCTGAAAATTTTCAAAGTCCCACGCCTGTCTGAAAATTTTCAAAGTCCCACGCCTGCCCGAAAATTTTCAGTCTGATGCATGCCCAAACATTTTCAAAGTCCCACACTTGTCCGAAAATTTTCAGTCTCACGCCTGCCCAAAAATTTTCAAAGTCCCACACTTGTCCGAAAATTTTCAGTCTGACGCAGGCCCAAACATTTTCAAAGTCCGCCTGTCTGAAAATTTTCAAAGTCTGACACAGGCCCAAACATTTTCAGTCTGACGCAGGCCCGAAAATTTTCAAAGTCCCACGCCTGCCCAAAAATTTTCAAAGTCCCACACTTGTCTGAAAATTTTCAAAGTCCCACACTTGCCCAAAAATTTTCAAAGTCTGACGCAGGCCCAAACATTTTCAAAGTCTGATGCAGGCCCAAACATTTTCAAAGTCTCACGCCTGCCCGAAAATTTTCAAAGTCCCACGCCTGTCTGAAAATTTTCAAAGTCTGACGCAGGCACAAACATTTTCAGTCTGATGCAGGCCCGAAAATTTTCAAAGTCCCACGCCTGCCCGAAAATTTTCAAATTCTGACGCAGCCCCAAACATTTTCAAAGTCCCACGCCTGCCCGAAAATTTTCAAAGTCTGACGCAGGCCCAAACATTTTCAAAGTCCCACGCCTGTCTGAAAATTTTCAAAGTCCCACGCCTGTCTGAAAATTTTCAAAGTCCCACGCCTGTCTGAAAATTTTCAAAGTCCCACGCCTGCCCGAAAATTTTCAGTCTGATGCATGCCCAAACATTTTCAAAGTCCCACACTTGTCCGAAAATTTTCAGTCTCACGCCTGCCCAAAAATTTTCAAAGTCCCACACTTGTCCGAAAATTTTCAGTCTGACGCAGGCCCAAACATTTTCAAAGTCCGCCTGTCTGAAAATTTTCAAAGTCTGACACAGGCCCAAACATTTTCAGTCTGATGCAGGCCCGAAAATTTTCAAAGTCCCACGCCTGCCCGAAAATTTTCAGTCTGACGCAGGCCCAAACATTTTCAAAGTCCCACGCCTGCCCGAAAATTTTCAAATTCTGACGCAGGCCCAAACATTTTCAAAGTCCCACGCCTGTCTGAAAATTTTCAAAGTCCCACACTTGTCCGAAAATTTTCAAAGTCTGATGCAGAACCAAACATTTTCAAAGTCTGATGCAGGCCCAAACATTTTCAAAGTCCCACGCCTGCCCGAAAATTTTCAAAGTCCGCCTGTCTGAAAATTTTCAAAGTCCCACACTTGTCCGAAAATTTTCAGTCTGATGCAGGCCCAAACATTTTCAAAGTCTGATGCAGGCCCAAACATTTTCAAAGTCCCACGCCTGTCTGAAAATTTTCAAAGTCTGACGCAGGCCCAAACATTTTCAAAGTCCCACGCCTGCCCGAAAATTTTCAGTCTGATGTAGGCCCAAACATTTTCAAAGTCCCACGCCTGTCTGAAAATTTTCAAAGTCCCACACTTGTCCGAAAATTTTCAGTCTGACGCAGGCCCGAAAATTTTCAAAGTCCCACGCCTGCCCAAAAATTTTCAAAGTCTGATGCAGGCCCAAACTTTTTCAAAGTCCCACGCCTGCCCGAAAATTTTCAAAGTCCGCCTGTCTGAAAATTTTCAAAGTCCCACACTTGTCCGAAAATTTTCAAAGTCTGATGCAGGCCCAAACTTTTTCAAAGTCCCACGCCTGTCTGAAAATTTTCAAAGTCTGACGCAGGCCCAAACATTTTCAAAGTCCCACGCCTGCCCAAAAATTTTCAAAGTCCCACACTTGTCCGAAAATTTTCAGTCTGACGCAGGCCCAAACATTTTCAAAGTCCCACGCCTGCCCGAAAATTTTCAAAGTCCCACGCCTGCCCGAAAATTTTCAAATTCTGACGCAGGCCCAAACATTTTCAAAGTCCGCCTGTCTGAAAATTTTCAAAGTCTGACGCAGGCCCAAACATTTTCAAAGTCCCACGCCTGCCCAAAAATTTTCAAAGTCCCACACTTGTCCGAAAATTTTCAGTCTGACGCATGCCCAAACATTTTCAAAGTCCCACGCCTGTCTGAAAATTTTCAAAGTCCCACACTTGTCCGAAAATTTTCAGTCTGACGCAGGCCCGAAAATTTTCAAAGTCCCACGCCTGCCCAAAAATTTTCAAAGTCCCACACTTGTCTGAAAATTTTCAAAGTCCCACACTTGCCCAAAAATTTTCAAAGTCTGACGCAGGCCCAAACATTTTCAAAGTCTGATGCAGGCCCAAACATTTTCAAAGTCTCACGCCTGCCCGAAAATTTTCAAAGTCCCACGCCTGTCTGAAAATTTTCAAAGTCTGACGCAGGCCCAAACATTTTCAGTCTGTTGCAGGCCCGAAAATTTTCAAAGTCCCACGCCTGCCCGAAAATTTTCAAATTCTGACGCAGCCCCAAACATTTTCAAAGTCCCACGCCTGCCCGAAAATTTTCAAAGTCTGACGCAGGCCCAAACATTTTCAAAGTCCCACGCCTGTCTGAAAATTTTCAAAGTCCCACGCCTGTCTGAAAATTTTCAAAGTCCCACGCCTGTCTGAAAATTTTCAAAGTCTGACGCAGGCCCAAACATTTTCAAAGTCCGCCTGTCTGAAAATTTTCAAAGTCTGACGCAGGCCCAAACATTTTCAGTCTGATGCAGGCCCGAAAATTTTCAAAGTCCCACGCCTGCCCGAAAATTTTCAAATTCTGACGCAGGCCCAAACATTTTCAAAGTCCCACGCCTGTCTGAAAATTTTCAAAGTCCCACACTTGTCCGAAAATTTTCAGTCTGACGCAGGCCCGAAAATTTTCAAAGTCCCACGCCTGCCCGAAAATTTTCAAAGTCCCACACTTGTCCGAAAATTTTCAGTCTGACGCAGGCCCAAACATTTTCAGTCCCACGCCTGCCCGAAAATTTTCAAAGTCTGACGCAGGCCCAAACATTTTCAAAGTCTGACGCAGGCCCAAACATTTTCAAAGTCCCACGCCTGCCCGAAAATTTTCAAAGTCTGACGCAGGCCCAAACATTTTCAAAGTCTAATGCAGGCCCAAACATTTTCAGTCTGATGCAGGCCCGAAAATTTTCAAAGTCCCACGCCTGTCCGAAAATTTTCAAAGTCCCACGCCTGCCCGAAAATTTTCAGTCTGACGCAGGCCCAAACATTTTCAAAGTCCGCCTGTCTGAAAATGTTCAAAGTCTGATGCAGGCCCAAACATTTTCAGTCTGATGCAGGCCCAAACATTTTCAAAGTCCGCCTGTCTGAAAATTTTCAAAGTCTGACGCAGGCCCAAACATTTTCAAAGTCCAACGCCTGTCTGAAAATTTTCAAAGTCTGACGCAGGCCCAAACATTTTCAAAGTCTGATGCAGGCCCAAACATTTTCAAAGTCTCACGCCTGCCCGAAAATTTTCAAAGTCCCACGCCTGCCCAAAAATTTTCAAAGTCTGACGCAGGCCCAAACATTTTCAAAGTCTGACGCAGGCCCAAACATTTTCAAAGTCCCACGCCTGTCTGAAAATTTTCAAAGTCCCACGCCTGCCCAAAAATTTTCAAAGTCCGCCTGTCTGAAAATTTTCAAAGTCCCACACTTGCCCAAAAATTTTCAAAGTCCGCCTGTCTGAAAATTTTCAAAGTCCCACACTTGTCCGAAAATTTTCAGTCTGACGCAGGCCCGAAAATTTTCAAAGTCCGCCTGTCCGAAAATTTTCAGTCTGATGCAGGCCCAAACATTTTCAAAGTCTCACGCCTGCCCGAAAATTTTCAAAGTCCGCCTGTCTGAAAATTTTCAAAGTCCCACACTTGCCCAAAAATTTTCAAAGTCCGCCTGTCTGAAAATTTTCAAAGTCCCACACTTGTCCGAAAATTTTCAGTCTGACGCAGGCCCGAAAATTTTCAAAGTCCGCCTGTCTGAAAATTTTCAAAGTCTGACGCAGGCCCAAACATTTTCAAAGTCCGCCTGTCTGAAAATTTTCAGTCTGACGCAGGCCCAAACATTTTCAGTCTGATGCAGGCCCGAAAATTTTCAAAGTCCCACGCCTGTCCGAAAATTTTCAAAGTCCCACGCCTGCCCGAAAATTTTCAGTCTGACGCAGGCCCAAACATTTTCAAAGTCCGCCTGTCTGAAAATTTTCAAAGTCCCACACTTGTCCGAAAATTTTCAAAGTCCCACACTTGTCCGAAAATTTTCAGTCTGACGCAGGCCCAAACATTTTCAAAGTCCCACGCCTGCCCAAAAATTTTCAAAGTCCCACACTTGTCCGAAAATTTTCAGTCTGACGCAGGCCCAAACATTTTCAAAGTCCCACGCCTGCCCGAAAATTTTCAAAGTCCCACGCCTCTCCGAAAATTTTCAAAGTCTGATGCAGAACCAAACATTTTCAAAGTCTGATGCAGGCCCAAAAATTTTCAAAGTCTAATGCAGGCCCAAACATTTTCAGTCTGATGCAGGCCCGAAAATTTTCAAAGTCCCAAGCCTGCCTGAAAATGTTTGGGCCTGCGTCAGACTGAAAATTTTCGAAGTCCCACGCCTGCCCAAAAATTTTCAAAGTCCGCCTGTCTGAAAATTTTCAAAGTCCCACACTTGTCCGAAAATTTTCAGTCTGACGCAGGCCCGAAAATTTTCAAAGTCCGCCTGTCTGAAAATTTTCAAAGTCTGACGCAGGCCCAAACATTTTCAAAGTCCGCCTGTCTGAAAATTTTCAGTCTGACGCAGGCCCAAACATTTTCAGTCTGATGCAGGCCCGAAAATTTTCAAAGTCCCACGCCTGTCCGAAAATTTTCAAAGTCCCACGCCTGCCCGAAAATTTTCAGTCTGACGCAGGCCCAAACATTTTCAAAGTCCGCCTGTCTGAAAATTTTCAAAGTCCCACACTTGTCCGAAAATTTTCAGTCTGACGCAGGCCCGAAAATTTTCAAAGTCCCACGCCTGCCCAAAAATTTTCAAAGTCCCACGCCTCTCCGAAAATTTTCAAAGTCTGACGCAGGCCCAAACATTTTCAAAGTCTGACGCAGAACCAAACATTTTCAAAGTCTGATGCAGGCCCAAACATTTTCAAAGTCCGCCTGTCTGAAAATGTTCAAAGTCTGATGCAGGCCCAAACATTTTCAGTCTGATGCAGGCCCAAACATTTTCAAAGTCCGCCTGTCTGAAAATTTTCAAAGTCTGACGCAGGCCCAAACATTTTCAAAGTCCAACGCCTGTCGGAAAATTTTCAAAGTCTGACGCAGGCCCAAACATTTTCAAAGTCTGATGCAGGCCCAAACATTTTCAAAGTCTCACGCCTGCCCGAAAATTTTCAAAGTCCCACGCCTGCCCAAAAATTTTCAAAGTCTGACGCAGGCCCAAACATTTTCAGTCTGATGCAGGCCCGAAAATTTTCAAATTCTGACGCAGGCCCAAACATTTTCAAAGTCCCACTCCTGCCCGAAAATTTTCAAAGTCCCACACTTGTCCGAAAATGTTCAAAGTCTGATGCAGAACCAAACATTTTCAAAGTCTGATGCAGGCCCAAAAATTTTCAAAGTCTAATGCAGGCCCAAACATTTTCAGTCTGATGCAGGCCCGAAAATTTTCAAAGTCCCACGCCTGTCCGAAAATTTTCAAAGTCCCACGCCTGCCTGAAAATGTTTGGGCCTGCGTCAGACTGAAAATTTTCGAAGTCCCACGCCTGCCCAAAAATTTTCAAAGTCCGCCTGTCTGAAAATTTTCAAAGTCCCACACTTGTCCGAAAATTTTCAGTCTGACGCAGGCCCGAAAATTTTCAAAGTCCCACGCCTGCCCGAAAATTTTCAAAGTCCCACGCCTGCCCAAAAATTTTCAAAGTCTGACGCAGGCCCAAACATTTTCAGTCTGATGCAGGCCCAAACATTTTCAAAGTCCGCCTGTCTGAAAATTTTCAAAGTCCCACACTTGTCCGAAAATTTTCAGTCTGACGCAGGCCCAAACATTTTCAAAGTCTGATGCAGGCCCAAACATTTTCAAAGTCTGATGCAGGCCCAAACATTTTCAAAGTCCCACGCCTGCCCGAAAATTTCCCAAAGTCTGACGCATTCCCAAACATTTTCAGTCTGACGCCTCTCCGAAAATTTTCAAAGTCCCACGCCTGCCCGAAAATTTTCAAAGTCCCACGCCTGCCCAAAAATTTTCAGTCTGACGCAGGCCCAAACATTTTCAAAGTCAGACGACTGCCCGAAAATTTTCAAAGTCCCACGCCTGCCCGAAAATTTTCAGTCTGATGCAGAACCAAACATTTTCAAAGTCCCACGCCTGTCTGAAAATTTTCAAAGTCCCACACTTGTCCGAAAATTTTCAGTCTGACGCCTGCCCGAAAATTTTCAGTCTGACGCAGGCCCAAACATTTTCAAAGTCCCACGCCTGTCTGAAAATTTTCAAAGTCCCACGCCTGTCCGAAAATTTTCCAAAGTCTGACGCCTCTCCGAAAATTTTCAAAGTCTGATGCAGAACCAAACATTTTCAAAGTCTGATGCAGGCCCAAACATTTTCAAAGTCCCACGCCTGCCCGAAAATTTTCAAAGTCCGCCTGTCTGAAAATTTTCAGTCCCACACTTGTCCGAAAATTTTCAAAGTCTGATGCAGGCCCAAACATTTTCAAAGTCTGACGCCTGTCCGAAAATTTTCAAAGTCCCACGCCTGCCCGAAACTTTTCAAAGTCTGACGCAGGCCCAAACATTTTCAGTCCCACGCCTGTCCGAAAATTTTCAAAGTCCCACGCCTGCCTGAAAATGTTTGGGCCTGCGTCAGACTGAAAATTTTCGAAGTCCCACACTTGCCCAAAAATTTTCAAAGTCCGCCTGTCTGAAAATTTTCAAAGTCCCACACTTGTCCGAAAATTTTCAGTCTGACGCAGGCCCGAAAATTTTCAAAGTCCGCCTGTCTGAAAATTTTCAAAGTCTGACGCAGGCCCAAACATTTTCATAGTCCGCCTGTCTGAAAATTTTCAGTCTGACGCAGGCCCAAACATTTTCAGTCTGATGCAGGCCCGAAAATTTTCAAAGTCCCACGCCTGTCCGAAAATTTTCAAAGTCCCACGCCTGCCCGAAAATTTTCAGTCTGACGCAGGCCCAAACATTTTCAAAGTCCGCCTGTCTGAGATTTTTCAAAGTCCCACACTTGTCCGAAAATTTTCAGTCTGACGCAGGCCCGAAAATTTTCAAAGTCCCACGCCTGCCCAAAAATTTTCAAAGTCCCACACTTGTCCGAAAATTTTCAGTCTGACGCAGGCCCAAACATTTTCAAAGTCTGACGCCTGCCCGAAAATTTTCAAAGTCCCACGCCTGCCCGAAAATTTTCAAAGTCCCACACTTGTCCGAAAATGTTCAAAGTCTGATGCAGAACCAAACATTTTCAAAGTCTGACGCAGGCCCAAACATTTTCAAAGTCCCACGCCTGTCTGAAAATTTTCAAAGTCCCACGCCTGTCCGAAAATTTTCCAAAGTCTGACGCCTCTCCGAAAATTTTCAAAGTCTGATGCAGAACCAAACATTTTCAAAGTCTGATGCAGGCCCAAACATTTTCAAAGTCCCACGCCTGCCCGAAAATTTTCAAAGTCCGCCTGTCTGAAAATTTTCAGTCCCACACTTGTCCGAAAATTTTCAAAGTCTGATGCAGGCCCAAACATTTTCAAAGTCTGACGCCTGTCCGAAAATTTTCAAAGTCCCACGCCTGCCCGAAACTTTTCAAAGTCTGACGCAGGCCCAAACATTTTCAGTCCCACGCCTGTCCGAAAATTTTCAAAGTCCCACGCCTGCCTGAAAATGTTTGGGCCTGCGTCAGACTGAAAATTTTCGAAGTCCCACACTTGCCCAAAAATTTTCAAAGTCCGCCTGTCTGAAAATTTTCAAAGTCCCACACTTGTCCGAAAATTTTCAGTCTGACGCAGGCCCGAAAATTTTCAAAGTCCGCCTGTCTGAAAATTTTCAAAGTCTGACGCAGGCCCAAACATTTTCATAGTCCGCCTGTCTGAAAATTTTCAGTCTGACGCAGGCCCAAACATTTTCAGTCTGATGCAGGCCCGAAAATTTTCAAAGTCCCACGCCTGTCCGAAAATTTTCAAAGTCCCACGCCTGCCCGAAAATTTTCAGTCTGACGCAGGCCCAAACATTTTCAAAGTCCGCCTGTCTGAGATTTTTCAAAGTCCCACACTTGTCCGAAAATTTTCAGTCTGACGCAGGCCCGAAAATTTTCAAAGTCCCACGCCTGCCCAAAAATTTTCAAAGTCCCACACTTGTCCGAAAATTTTCAGTCTGACGCAGGCCCAAACATTTTCAAAGTCTGACGCCTGCCCGAAAATTTTCAAAGTCCCACGCCTGCCCGAAAATTTTCAAAGTCCCACACTTGTCCGAAAATGTTCAAAGTCTGATGCAGAACCAAACATTTTCAAAGTCTGATGCAGGCCCAAAAATTTTCAAAGTCTAATGCAGGCCCAAACATTTTCAGTCTGATGCAGGCCCGAAAATTTTCAAAGTCCCACGCCTGTCCGAAAATTTTCAAAGTCCCACGCCTGCCTGAAAATGTTTGGGCCTGCGTCAGACTGAAAATTTTCGAAGTCCCACGCCTGCCCAAAAATTTTCAAAGTCCGCCTGTCTGAAAATTTTCAAAGTCCCACACTTGTCCGAAAATTTTCAGTCTGACGCAGGCCCGAAAATTTTCAAAGTCCCACGCCTGCCCGAAAATTTTCAAAGTCCCACGCCTGCCCAAAAATTTTCAAATTCTGACGCAGGCCCAAACATTTTCAGTCTGATGCAGGCCCAAACATTTTCAAAGTCCGCCTGTCTGAAAATTTTCAAAGTCCCACACTTGTCCGAAAATTTTCAGTCTGACGCAGGCCCGAAAATTTTCAAAGTCTCACGCCTGCCCAAAAATTTTCAAAGTCTGACGCAGGCCCAAACATTTTCAGTCCCACGCCTGCCCAAAAATTTTCAAAGTCCGCCTGTCTGAAAATTTTCAAAGTCCCACACTTGTCCGAAAATTTTCAAAGTCTGACGCAGGCCCGAAAATTTTCAAAGTCTGACGCATGTCTGAAAATTTTCAAAGTCCCACGCCTGCCCGAAAATTTTCAAAGTCTGATGCAGAACCAAACATTTTCAAAGTCTGATGCAGGCCCAAACATTTTCAAAGTCCCACGCCTGCCCGAAAATTTCCCAAAGTCTGACGCATTCCCAAACATTTTCAGTCTGACGCCTCTCCGAAAATTTTCAAAGTCCCACGCCTGCCCGAAAATTTTCAAAGTCCCACGCCTGCCCAAAAATTTTCAGTCTGACGCAGGCCCAAACATTTTCAAAGTCAGACGACTGCCCGAAAATTTTCAAAGTCCCACGCCTGCCCGAAAATTTTCAGTCTGATGCAGAACCAAACATTTTCAAAGTCCCACGCCTGTCTGAAAATTTTCAAAGTCCCACACTTGTCCGAAAATTTTCAGTCTGACGCCTGCCCGAAAATTTTCAAAGTCTGACGCAGGCCCAAACATTTTCAAAGTCCCACGCCTGTCTGAAAATTTTCAAAGTCCCACGCCTGTCCGAAAATTTTCCAAAGTCTGACGCCTCTCCGAAAATTTTCAAAGTCTGATGCAGAACCAAACATTTTCAAAGTCTGATGCAGGCCCAAACATTTTCAAAGTCCCACGCCTGCCCGAAAATTTTCAAAGTCCGCCTGTCTGAAAATTTTCAGTCCCACACTTGTCCGAAAATTTTCAAAGTCTGATGCAGGCCCAAACATTTTCAGTCTGACGCCTGTCCGAAAATTTTCAAAGTCCCACGCCTGCCCGAAACTTTTCAAAGTCTGACGCAGGCCCAAACATTTTCAGTCCCACGCCTGTCTGAAAATTTTCAAAGTCCCACACTTGCCCAAAAATTTTCAAAGTCCGCCTGTCTGAAAATTTTCAAAGTCCCACACTTGTCCGAAAATTTTCAGTCTGACGCAGGCCCGAAAATTTTCAAAGTCCGCCTGTCTGAAAATTTTCAAAGTCTGACGCAGGCCCAAACATTTTCAAAGTCCGCCTGTCTGAAAATTTTCAGTCTGACGCAGGCCCAAACATTTTCAGTCTGATGCAGGCCCGAAAATTTTCAAAGTCCCACGCCTGCCCAAAAATTTTCAAAGTCTGACGCAGGCCCAAACATTTTCAGTCTGATGCAGGCCCGAAAATTTTCAAATTCTGACGCAGGCCCAAACATTTTCAAAGTCCCACTCCTGCCCGAAAATTTTCAAAGTCCCACACTTGTCCGAAAATGTTCAAAGTCTGATGCAGAACCAAACATTTTCAAAGTCTGATGCAGGCCCAAAAATTTTCAAAGTCTAATGCAGGCCCAAACATTTTCAGTCTGATGCAGGCCCGAAAATTTTCAAAGTCCCACGCCTGTCCGAAAATTTTCAAAGTCCCACGCCTGCCTGAAAATGTTTGGGCCTGCGTCAGACTGAAAATTTTCGAAGTCCCACGCCTGCCCAAAAATTTTCAAAGTCCGCCTGTCTGAAAATTTTCAAAGTCCCACACTTGTCCGAAAATTTTCAGTCTGACGCAGGCCCGAAAATTTTCAAAGTCCCACGCCTGCCCGAAAATTTTCAAAGTCCCACGCCTGCCCAAAAATTTTCAAAGTCTGACGCAGGCCCAAACATTTTCAGTCTGATGCAGGCCCAAACATTTTCAAAGTCCGCCTGTCTGAAAATTTTCAAAGTCCCACACTTGTCCGAAAATTTTCAGTCTGACGCAGGCCCGAAAATTTTCAAAGTCTCACGCCTGCCCAAAAATTTTCAAAGTCTGACGCAGGCCCAAACATTTTCAGTCCCACGCCTGCCCAAAAATTTTCAAAGTCCGCCTGTCTGAAAATTTTCAAAGTCCCACACTTGTCCGAAAATTTTCAAAGTCTGACGCAGGCCCGAAAATTTTCAAAGTCTGACGCCTGTCTGAAAATTTTCAAAGTCCCACGCCTGCCCGAAAATTTTCAAAGTCTGATGCAGAACCAAACATTTTCAAAGTCTGATGCAGGCCCAAACATTTTCAAAGTCCCACGCCTGCCCGAAAATTTCCCAAAGTCTGACGCATTCCCAAACATTTTCAGTCTGACGCCTCTCCGAAAATTTTCAAAGTCCCACGCCTGCCCGAAAATTTTCAAAGTCCCACGCCTGCCCAAAAATTTTCAGTCTGACGCAGGCCCAAACATTTTCAAAGTCAGACGACTGCCCGAAAATTTTCAAAGTCCCACGCCTGCCCGAAAATTTTCAGTCTGATGCAGAACCAAACATTTTCAAAGTCCCACGCCTGTCTGAAAATTTTCAAAGTCCCACACTTGTCCGAAAATTTTCAGTCTGACGCATGCCCAAACATTTTCAAAGTCCCACGCCTGTCTGAAAATTTTCAAAGTCCCACACTTGTCCGAAAATTTTCAGTCTGACGCAGGCCCGAAAATTTTCAAAGTCCCACGCCTGCCCAAAAATTTTCAGTCCCACACTTGTCTGAAAATTTTCAAAGTCCCACACTTGCCCAAAAATTTTCAAAGTCTGACGCAGGCCCAAACATTTTCAAAGTCTGATGCAGGCCCAAACATTTTCAAAGTCTCACGCCTGCCCGAAAATTTTCAAAGTCCCACGCCTGTCTGAAAATTTTCAAAGTCTGACGCAGGCCCAAACATTTTCAGTCTGATGCAGGCCCGAAAATTTTCAAAGTCCCACGCCTGCCCGAAAATTTTCAAATTCTGACGCAGCCCCAAACATTTTCAAAGTCCCACGCCTGCCCGAAAATTTTCAAAGTCTGACGCAGGCCCAAACATTTTCAAAGTCCCACGCCTGTCTGAAAATTTTCAAAGTCCCACACTTGTCCGAAAATTTTCAAAGTCTGATGCAGAACCAAACATTTTCAAATTCTGACGCAGCCCCAAACATTTTCAAAGTCCCACGCCTGCCCGAAAATTTTCAAAGTCTGACGCAGGCCCAAACATTTTCAAAGTCCCACGCCTGTCTGAAAATTTTCAAAGTCCCACGCCTGTCCGAAAATTTTCCAAAGTCTGACGCCTCTCCGAAAATTTTCAAAGTCTGATGCAGAACCAAACATTTTCAAAGTCTGATGCAGGCCCAAACATTTTCAAAGTCCCACGCCTGCCCGAAAATTTTCAAAGTCCGCCTGTCTGAAAATTTTCAGTCCCACACTTGTCCGAAAATTTTCAAAGTCTGATGCAGGCCCAAACATTTTCAAAGTCTGACGCCTGTCCGAAAATTTTCAAAGTCCCACGCCTGCCCGAAACTTTTCAAAGTCTGACGCAGGCCCAAACATTTTCAGTCCCACGCCTGTCTGAAAATTTTCAAAGTCCCACACTTGCCCAAAAATTTTCAAAGTCCGCCTGTCTGAAAATTTTCAAAGTCCCACACTTGTCCGAAAATTTTCAGTCTGACGCAGGCCCGAAAATTTTCAAAGTCCGCCTGTCTGAAAATTTTCAAAGTCTGACGCAGGCCCAAACATTTTCAAAGTCCGCCTGTCTGAAAATTTTCAGTCTGACGCAGGCCCAAACATTTTCAGTCTGATGCAGGCCCGAAAATTTTCAAAGTCCCACGCCTGTCCGAAAATTTTCAAAGTCCCACGCCTGCCCGAAAATTTTCAGTCTGACGCAGGCCCAAACATTTTCAAAGTCCGCCTGTCTGAGATTTTTCAAAGTCCCACACTTGTCCGAAAATTTTCAGTCTGACGCAGGCCCGAAAATTTTCAAAGTCCCACGCCTGCCCAAAAATTTTCAAAGTCCCACACTTGTCCGAAAATTTTCAGTCTGACGCAGGCCCAAACATTTTCAAAGTCTGACGCCTGCCCGAAAATTTTCAAAGTCCCACGCCTGCCCGAAAATTTTCAAAGTCCCACACTTGTCCGAAAATGTTCAAAGTCTGATGCAGAACCAAACATTTTCAAAGTCTGATGCAGGCCCAAAAATTTTCAAAGTCTAATGCAGGCCCAAACATTTTCAGTCTGATGCAGGCCCGAAAATTTTCAAAGTCCCACGCCTGTCCGAAAATTTTCAAAGTCCCACGCCTGCCTGAAAATGTTTGGGCCTGCGTCAGACTGAAAATTTTCGAAGTCCCACGCCTGCCCAAAAATTTTCAAAGTCCGCCTGTCTGAAAATTTTCAAAGTCCCACACTTGTCCGAAAATTTTCAGTCTGACGCAGGCCCGAAAATTTTCAAAGTCCCACGCCTGCCCGAAAATTTTCTAAGTCCCACGCCTGCCCAAAAATTTTCAAAGTCTGACGCAGGCCCAAACATTTTCAGTCTGATGCAGGCCCAAACATTTTCAAAGTCCGCCTGTCTGAAAATTTTCAAAGTCCCACACTTGTCCGAAAATTTTCAGTCTGACGCAGGCCCGAAAATTTTCAAAGTCTCACGCCTGCCCAAAAATTTTCAAAGTCTGACGCAGGCCCAAACATTTTCAGTCCCACGCCTGCCCAAAAATTTTCAAAGTCCGCCTGTCTGAAAATTTTCAAAGTCCCACACTTGTCCGAAAATTTTCAAAGTCTGACGCAGGCCCGAAAATTTTCAAAGTCTGACGCCTGTCTGAAAATTTTCAAAGTCCCACGCCTGCCCGAAAATTTTCAAAGTCTGATGCAGAACCAAACATTTTCAAAGTCTGATGCAGGCCCAAACATTTTCAAAGTCCCACGCCTGCCCGAAAATTTCCCAAAGTCTGACGCATTCCCAAACATTTTCAGTCTGACGCCTCTCCGAAAATTTTCAAAGTCCCACGCCTGCCCGAAAATTTTCAAAGTCCCACGCCTGCCCAAAAATTTTCAGTCTGACGCAGGCCCAAACATTTTCAAAGTCAGACGACTGCCCGAAAATTTTCAAAGTCCCACGCCTGCCCGAAAATTTTCAGTCTGATGCAGAACCAAACATTTTCAAAGTCCCACGCCTGTCTGAAAATTTTCAAAGTCCCACACTTGTCCGAAAATTTTCAGTCTGACGCCTGCCCGAAAATTTTCAAAGTCTGACGCAGGCCCAAACATTTTCAAAGTCCCGCGCCTGTCTGAAAATTTTCAAAGTCCCACGCCTGTCCGAAAATTTTCCAAAGTCTGACGCCTCTCCGAAAATTTTCAAAGTCTGATGCAGAACCAAACATTTTCAAAGTCTGATGCAGGCCCAAACATTTTCAAAGTCCCACGCCTGCCCGAAAATTTTCAAAGTCCGCCTGTCTGAAAATTTTCAGTCCCACACTTGTCCGAAAATTTTCAAAGTCTGACGCAGGCCCAAACATTTTCAGCCCCACGCCTGTCTGAAAATTTTCAAAGTCCCACACTTGCCCAAAAATTTTCAAAGTCCGCCTGTCTGAAAATTTTCAAAGTCCCACACTTGTCCGAAAATTTTCAGTCTGACGCAGGCCCGAAAATTTTCAAAGTCCGCCTGTCTGAAAATTTTCAAAGTCTGACGCAGGCCCAAACATTTTCAAAGTCCGCCTGTCTGAAAATTTTCAGTCTGACGCAGGCCCAAACATTTTCAGTCTGATGCAGGCCCGAAAATTTTCAAAGTCCCACGCCTGTCCGAAAATTTTCAAAGTCCCACGCCTGCCCGAAAATTTTCAGTCTGACGCAGGCCCAAACATTTTCAAAGTCCGCCTGTCTGAAAATTTTCAAAGTCCCACACTTGTCCGAAAATTTTCAGTCTGACGCAGGCCCGAAAATTTTCAAAGTCCCACGCCTGCCCAAAAATTTTCAAAGTCCCACACTTGTCCGAAAATTTTCAGTCTGACGCAGGCCCAAACATTTTCAAAGTCCCACGCCTGCCCGAAAATTTTCAAAGTCTGACGCAGGCCCAAATATTTTCAAAGTCCCACGCCTGTCCGAAAATTTTCAGTCTTATGCAGGCCCAAACATTTTCAAAGTCCCACGCCTGTCCGAAAATTTTCAAAGTCCCACGCCTGCCCGAAAATTTTCAAAGTCTGACGCAGGCCCAAACATTTTCAAAGTCTGATACAGGCCCAAACATTTTCAGTCTGACGCCTCTCCGAAAATTTTCAAAGTCCCACGCCTGCCCGAAAATTTTCAAAGTCCGCCTGTCTGAAAATTTTCAAAGTCCCACACTTGTCCGAAAATTTTCAGTCTGACGCAGGCCCGAAAATTTTCAGTCTGACGCAGGCCCGAAAATTTTCAAAGTCTCACGCCTGCCCAAAAATTTTCAAAGTCTGACGCAGGCCCAAACATTTTCAGTCCCACGCCTGCCCAAAAATTTTCAAAGTCCGCCTGTCTGAAAATTTTCAAAGTCCCACACTTGTCCGAAAATTTTCAAAGTCTGACGCAGGCCCGAAAATTTTCAAAGTCTGACGCCTGTCTGAAAATTTTCAAAGTCCCACGCCTGCCCGAAAATTTTCAAAGTCTGATGCAGAACCAAACATTTTCAAAGTCTGATGCAGGCCCAAACATTTTCAAAGTCCCACGCCTGCCCGAAAATTTCCCAAAGTCTGACGCATTCCCAAACATTTTCAGTCTGACGCCTCTCCGAAAATTTTCAAAGTCCCACGCCTGCCCGAAAATTTTCAAAGTCCCACGCCTGCCCAAAAATTTTCAGTCTGACGCAGGCCCAAACATTTTCAAAGTCAGACGACTGCCCGAAAATTTTCAAAGTCCCACGCCTGCCCGAAAATTTTCAGTCTGATGCAGAACCAAACATTTTCAAAGTCCCACGCCTGTCTGAAAATTTTCAAAGTCCCACACTTGTCCGAAAATTTTCAGTCTGACGCATGCCCAAACATTTTCAAAGTCCCACGCCTGTCTGAAAATTTTCAAAGTCCCACACTTGTCCGAAAATTTTCAGTCTGACGCAGGCCCGAAAATTTTCAAAGTCCCACGCCTGCCCAAAAATTTTCAGTCCCACACTTGTCTGAAAATTTTCAAAGTCCCACACTTGCCCAAAAATTTTCAAAGTCTGACGCAGGCCCAAACATTTTCAAAGTCTGATGCAGGCCCAAACATTTTCAAAGTCTCACGCCTGCCCGAAAATTTTCAAAGTCCCACGCCTGTCTGAAAATTTTCAAAGTCTGACGCAGGCCCAAACATTTTCAGTCTGATGCAGGCCCGAAAATTTTCAAAGTCCCACGCCTGCCCGAAAATTTTCAAATTCTGACGCAGCCCCAAACATTTTCAAAGTCCCACGCCTGCCCGAAAATTTTCAAAGTCTGACGCAGGCCCAAACATTTTCAAAGTCCCACGCCTGTCTGAAAATTTTCAAAGTCCCACACTTGTCCGAAAATTTTCAAAGTCTGATGCAGAACCAAACATTTTCAAATTCTGACGCAGCCCCAAACATTTTCAAAGTCCCACGCCTGCCCGAAAATTTTCAAAGTCTGACGCAGGCCCAAACATTTTCAAAGTCCCACGCCTGTCTGAAAATTTTCAAAGTCCCACGCCTGTCCGAAAATTTTCCAAAGTCTGACGCCTCTCCGAAAATTTTCAAAGTCTGATGCAGAACCAAACATTTTCAAAGTCTGATGCAGGCCCAAACATTTTCAAAGTCCCACGCCTGCCCGAAAATTTTCAAAGTCCGCCTGTCTGAAAATTTTCAGTCCCACACTTGTCCGAAAATTTTCAAAGTCTGATGCAGGCCCAAACATTTTCAAAGTCTGACGCCTGTCCGAAAATTTTCAAAGTCCCACGCCTGCCCGAAACTTTTCAAAGTCTGACGCAGGCCCAAACATTTTCAGTCCCACGCCTGTCTGAAAATTTTCAAAGTCCCACACTTGCCCAAAAATTTTCAAAGTCCGCCTGTCTGAAAATTTTCAAAGTCCCACACTTGTCCGAAAATTTTCAGTCTGACGCAGGCCCGAAAATTTTCAAAGTCCGCCTGTCTGAAAATTTTCAAAGTCTGACGCAGGCCCAAACATTTTCAAAGTCCGCCTGTCTGAAAATTTTCAGTCTGACGCAGGCCCAAACATTTTCAGTCTGATGCAGGCCCGAAAATTTTCAAAGTCCCACGCCTGTCCGAAAATTTTCAAAGTCCCACGCCTGCCCGAAAATTTTCAGTCTGACGCAGGCCCAAACATTTTCAAAGTCCGCCTGTCTGAGATTTTTCAAAGTCCCACACTTGTCCGAAAATTTTCAGTCTGACGCAGGCCCGAAAATTTTCAAAGTCCCACGCCTGCCCAAAAATTTTCAAAGTCCCACACTTGTCCGAAAATTTTCAGTCTGACGCAGGCCCAAACATTTTCAAAGTCTGACGCCTGCCCGAAAATTTTCAAAGTCCCACGCCTGCCCGAAAATTTTCAAAGTCCCACACTTGTCCGAAAATGTTCAAAGTCTGATGCAGAACCAAACATTTTCAAAGTCTGATGCAGGCCCAAAAATTTTCAAAGTCTAATGCAGGCCCAAACATTTTCAGTCTGATGCAGGCCCGAAAATTTTCAAAGTCCCACGCCTGTCCGAAAATTTTCAAAGTCCCACGCCTGCCTGAAAATGTTTGGGCCTGCGTCAGACTGAAAATTTTCGAAGTCCCACGCCTGCCCAAAAATTTTCAAAGTCCGCCTGTCTGAAAATTTTCAAAGTCCCACACTTGTCCGAAAATTTTCAGTCTGACGCAGGCCCGAAAATTTTCAAAGTCCCACGCCTGCCCGAAAATTTTCTAAGTCCCACGCCTGCCCAAAAATTTTCAAAGTCTGACGCAGGCCCAAACATTTTCAGTCTGATGCAGGCCCAAACATTTTCAAAGTCCGCCTGTCTGAAAATTTTCAAAGTCCCACACTTGTCCGAAAATTTTCAGTCTGACGCAGGCCCGAAAATTTTCAAAGTCTCACGCCTGCCCAAAAATTTTCAAAGTCTGACGCAGGCCCAAACATTTTCAGTCCCACGCCTGCCCAAAAATTTTCAAAGTCCGCCTGTCTGAAAATTTTCAAAGTCCCACACTTGTCCGAAAATTTTCAAAGTCTGACGCAGGCCCGAAAATTTTCAAAGTCTGACGCCTGTCTGAAAATTTTCAAAGTCCCACGCCTGCCCGAAAATTTTCAAAGTCTGATGCAGAACCAAACATTTTCAAAGTCTGATGCAGGCCCAAACATTTTCAAAGTCCCACGCCTGCCCGAAAATTTCCCAAAGTCTGACGCATTCCCAAACATTTTCAGTCTGACGCCTCTCCGAAAATTTTCAAAGTCCCACGCCTGCCCGAAAATTTTCAAAGTCCCACGCCTGCCCAAAAATTTTCAGTCTGACGCAGGCCCAAACATTTTCAAAGTCAGACGACTGCCCGAAAATTTTCAAAGTCCCACGCCTGCCCGAAAATTTTCAGTCTGATGCAGAACCAAACATTTTCAAAGTCCCACGCCTGTCTGAAAATTTTCAAAGTCCCACACTTGTCCGAAAATTTTCAGTCTGACGCCTGCCCGAAAATTTTCAAAGTCTGACGCAGGCCCAAACATTTTCAAAGTCCCGCGCCTGTCTGAAAATTTTCAAAGTCCCACGCCTGTCCGAAAATTTTCCAAAGTCTGACGCCTCTCCGAAAATTTTCAAAGTCTGATGCAGAACCAAACATTTTCAAAGTCTGATGCAGGCCCAAACATTTTCAAAGTCCCACGCCTGCCCGAAAATTTTCAAAGTCCGCCTGTCTGAAAATTTTCAGTCCCACACTTGTCCGAAAATTTTCAAAGTCTGACGCAGGCCCAAACATTTTCAGTCCCACGCCTGTCTGAAAATTTTCAAAGTCCCACACTTGCCCAAAAATTTTCAAAGTCCGCCTGTCTGAAAATTTTCAAAGTCCCACACTTGTCCGAAAATTTTCAGTCTGACGCAGGCCCGAAAATTTTCAAAGTCCGCCTGTCTGAAAATTTTCAAAGTCTGACGCAGGCCCAAACATTTTCAAAGTCCGCCTGTCTGAAAATTTTCAGTCTGACGCAGGCCCAAACATTTTCAGTCTGATGCAGGCCCGAAAATTTTCAAAGTCCCACGCCTGTCCGAAAATTTTCAAAGTCCCACGCCTGCCCGAAAATTTTCAGTCTGACGCAGGCCCAAACATTTTCAAAGTCCGCCTGTCTGAAAATTTTCAAAGTCCCACACTTGTCCGAAAATTTTCAGTCTGACGCAGGCCCGAAAATTTTCAAAGTCCCACGCCTGCCCAAAAATTTTCAAAGTCCCACACTTGTCCGAAAATTTTCAGTCTGACGCAGGCCCAAACATTTTCAAAGTCCCACGCCTGCCCGAAAATTTTCAAAGTCTGACGCAGGCCCAAATATTTTCAAAGTCCCACGCCTGTCCGAAAATTTTCAGTCTTATGCAGGCCCAAACATTTTCAAAGTCCCACGCCTGTCCGAAAATTTTCAAAGTCCCACGCCTGCCCGAAAATTTTCAAAGTCTGACGCAGGCCCAAACATTTTCAAAGTCTGATACAGGCCCAAACATTTTCAGTCTGACGCCTCTCCGAAAATTTTCAAAGTCCCACGCCTGCCCGAAAATTTTCAAAGTCCGCCTGTCTGAAAATTTTCAAAGTCCCACACTTGTCCGAAAATTTTCAGTCTGACGCAGGCCCGAAAATTTTCAGTCTGACGCAGGCCCAAACATTTTCAAAGTCCCACGCCTGTCTGAAAATTTTCAAAGTCTGACGCCTCTCCGAAAATTTTCAAAGTCCCACGCCTGCCCGAAAATTTTCAAAGTCCCACGCCTGTCCGAAAATTTTCAAAGTCTGACGCAGGCCCGAAATAATTCAAATTCCCACGCCTGCCTGAAAATTTTCAGTCTGACGCAGGCCCAAACATTTTCAAAGTCCCACGCCTGCCCAAAAATTTTCAAAGTCTGATGCCTGCCCGAAAATTTTCAGTCTGATGCAGGCCCAAACATTTTCAAAGTCTGACGCCTGCCCGAAAATTTTCAGTCTGACGCAGGCCCGAAAATTTTCAAAGTCCGCCTGTCTGAAAATTTTCAAAGTCTGACGCAGGCCCAAACATTTTCAAAGTCCGCCTGTCTGAAAATTTTCAGTCTGACGCAGGCCCAAACATTTTCAGTCTGATGCAGGCCCGAAAATTTTCAAAGTCCCACGCCTGTCCGAAAATTTTCAAAGTCCCACGCCTGCCCGAAAATCTTCAGTCTGACGCAGGCCCAAACATTTTCAAAGTCCGCCTGTCTGAAAATTTTCAAAGTCCCACACTTGTCCGAAAATTTTCAGTCTGACGCAGGCCCGAAAATTTTCAAAGTCCCACGCCTGCCCAAAAATTTTCAAAGTCCCACACTTGTCCGAAAATTTTCAGTCTGACGCAGGCCCAAACATTTTCAAAGTCCCACGCCTGCCCGAAAATTTTCAAAGTCCCACGCCTCTCCGAAAATTTTCAAAGTCTGACGCAGGCCCAAACATTTTCAAAGTCTGACGCAGAACCAAACATTTTCAAAGTCTGATGCAGGCCCAAACATTTTCAAAGTCCGCCTGTCTGAAAATGTTCAAAGTCTGATGCAGGCCCAAACATTTTCAGTCTGATGCAGGCCCAAACATTTTCAAAGTCCGCCTGTCTGAAAATTTTCAAAGTCTGACGCAGGCCCAAACATTTTCAAAGTCCAACGCCTGTCTGAAAATTTTCAAAGTCTGACGCAGGCCCAAACATTTTCAAAGTCTGATGCAGGCCCAAACATTTTCAAAGTCTCACGCCTGCCCGGAAATTTTCAAAGTCCCACGCCTGCCCAAAAATTTTCAAAGTCTGACGCAGGCCCAAACATTTTCAGTCTGATGCAGGCCCGAAAATTTTCAAATTCTGACGCAGGCCCAAACATTTTCAAAGTCCCACTCCTGCCCGAAAATTTTCAAAGTCCCACGCCTGCCCAAAAATTTTCAAAGTCTGACGCAGGCCCAAACATTTTCAGTCTGATGCAGGCCCAAACATTTTCAAAGTCCGCCTGTCTGAAAATTTTCAAAGTCCCACACTTGTCCGAAAATTTTCAGTCTGACGCAGGCCCGAAAATTTTCAAAGTCTCACGCCTGCCCAAAAATTTTCAAAGTCTGACGCAGGCCCAAACATTTTCAGTCCCACGCCTGCCCAAAAATTTTCAAAGTCCGCCTGTCTGAAAATTTTCAAAGTCCCACACTTGTCCGAAAATTTTCAAAGTCTGACGCAGGCCCGAAAATTTTCAAAGTCTGACGCCTGTCTGAAAATTTTCAAAGTCCCACGCCTGCCCGAAAATTTTCAAAGTCTGATGCAGAACCAAACATTTTCAAAGTCTGATGCAGGCCCAAACATTTTCAAAGTCCCACGCCTGCCCGAAAATTCTCCAAAGTCTGACGCATTCCCAAACATTTTCAGTCTGACGCCTCTCCGAAAATTTTCAAAGTCCCACGCCTGCCCGAAAATTTTCAAAGTCCCACGCCTGCCCAAAAATTTTCATTCTGACGCAGGCCCAAACATTTTCAAAGTCAGACGACTGCCCGAAAATTTTCAAAGTCCCACGCCTGCCCGAAAATTTTCAGTCTGATGCAGAACCAAACATTTTCAAAGTCCCACGCCTGTCTGAAAATTTTCAGTCCCACACTTGTCCGAAAATTTTCAGTCTGACGCCTGCCCGAAAATTTTCAAAGTCTGACGCAGGCCCAAACATTTTCAAAGTCCCACGCCTGTCTGAAAATTTTCAAAGTCCCACGCCTGTCCGAAAATTTTCCAAAGTCTGACGCCTCTCCGAAAATTTTCAAAGTCTGATGCAGAACCAAACATTTTCAAAGTCTGATGCAGGCCCAAACATTTTCAAAGTCCCACGCCTGCCCGAAAATTTTCAAAGTCCGCCTGTCTGAAAATTTTCAGTCCCACACTTGTCCGAAAATTTTCAAAGTCTGATGCAGGCCCAAACATTTTCAAAGTCTGACGCCTGTCCGAAAATTTTCAAAGTCCCACGCCTGCCCGAAACTTTTCAAAGTCTGACGCAGGCCCATTTTCAGTCCCACGCCTGCCCGAAAATTTTCAAAGTCTGACGCCTGTCCGAAAATTTTCCAAAGTCTGACGCAGGCCCAAACATTTTCAGTCTGATGCAGGCCCAAACATTTTCAAAATCCGCCTGTCTGAAAATTTTCAAAGTCCCACACTTGTCCGAAAATTTTCAGTCTGACGCAGGCCCAAACATTTTCAGTCTCACGCCTGCCCGAAAATTTTCAAAGTCTGACGCAGGCCCAAATATTTTCAAAGTCCCACGCCTGTCCGAAAATTTTCAGTCTTATGCAGGCCCAAACATTTTCAAAGTCCCACGCCTGTCCGAAAATTTTCAAAGTCCCACGCCTGCCCGAAAATTTTCAAAGTCTGACGCAGGCCCAAACATTTTCAAAGTCTGATACAGGCCCAAACATTTTCAGTCTGACGCCTCTCCGAAAATTTTCAAAGTCCCACGCCTGCCCGAAAATTTTCAAAGTCCGCCTGTCTGAAAATTTTCAAAGTCCCACACTTGTCCGAAAATTTTCAGTCTGACGCAGGCACGAAAATTTTCAGTCTGACGCAGGCCCAAACATTTTCAAAGTCCCACGCCTGCCCGAAAATTTTCAAAGTCCCACGCCTGTCCGAAAATTTTCAAAGTCTGACGCAGGCCCGAAATAATTCAAATTCCCACGCCTGCCTGAAAATTTTCAGTCTGACGCAGGCCCAAACATTTTCAAAGTCCCACGCCTGCCCAAAAATTTTCAAAGTCTGATGCCTGCCCGAAAATTTTCAAAGTCCCACTCCTGCCCGAAAATTTTCAAAGTCCCACGCCTGCCCAAAAATTTTCAAAGTCTGACGCAGGCCCAAACATTTTCAGTCTGATGCAGGCCCAAACATTTTCAAAGTCCGCCTGTCTGAAAATTTTCAAAGTCCCACACTTGTCCGAAAATTTTCAGTCTGACGCAGGCCCGAAAATTTTCAAAGTCTCACGCCTGCCCAAAAATTTTCAAAGTCTGACGCAGGCCCAAACATTTTCAGTCCCACGCCTGCCCAAAAATTTTCAAAGTCCGCCTGTCTGAAAATTTTCAAAGTCCCACACTTGTCCGAAAATTTTCAAAGTCTGACGCAGGCCCGAAAATTTTCAAAGTCTGACGCCTGTCTGAAAATTTTCAAAGTCCCACGCCTGCCCGAAAATTTTCAAAGTCTGATGCAGAACCAAACATTTTCAAAGTCTGATGCAGGCCCAAACATTTTCAAAGTCCCACGCCTGCCCGAAAATTCTCCAAAGTCTGACGCATTCCCAAACATTTTCAGTCTGACGCCTCTCCGAAAATTTTCAAAGTCCCACGCCTGCCCGAAAATTTTCAAAGTCCCACGCCTGCCCAAAAATTTTCATTCTGACGCAGGCCCAAACATTTTCAAAGTCAGACGACTGCCCGAAAATTTTCAAAGTCCCACGCCTGCCCGAAAATTTTCAGTCTGATGCAGAACCAAACATTTTCAAAGTCCCACGCCTGTCTGAAAATTTTCAGTCCCACACTTGTCCGAAAATTTTCAGTCTGACGCCTGCCCGAAAATTTTCAAAGTCTGACGCAGGCCCAAACATTTTCAAAGTCCCACGCCTGTCTGAAAATTTTCAAAGTCCCACGCCTGTCCGAAAATTTTCCAAAGTCTGACGCCTCTCCGAAAATTTTCAAAGTCTGATGCAGAACCAAACATTTTCAAAGTCTGATGCAGGCCCAAACATTTTCAAAGTCCCACGCCTGCCCGAAAATTTTCAAAGTCCGCCTGTCTGAAAATTTTCAGTCCCACACTTGTCCGAAAATTTTCAAAGTCTGATGCAGGCCCAAACATTTTCAAAGTCTGACGCCTGTCCGAAAATTTTCAAAGTCCCACGCCTGCCCGAAACTTTTCAAAGTCTGACGCAGGCCCATTTTCAGTCCCACGCCTGCCCGAAAATTTTCAAAGTCTGACGCCTGTCCGAAAATTTTCCAAAGTCTGACGCAGGCCCAAACATTTTCAGTCTGATGCAGGCCCAAACATTTTCAAAATCCGCCTGTCTGAAAATTTTCAAAGTCCCACACTTGTCCGAAAATTTTCAGTCTGACGCAGGCCCAAACATTTTCAGTCTCACGCCTGCCCGAAAATTTTCAAAGTCTGACGCAGGCCCAAATATTTTCAAAGTCCCACGCCTGTCCGAAAATTTTCAGTCTTATGCAGGCCCAAACATTTTCAAAGTCCCACGCCTGTCCGAAAATTTTCAAAGTCCCACGCCTGCCCGAAAATTTTCAAAGTCTGACGCAGGCCCAAACATTTTCAAAGTCTGATACAGGCCCAAACATTTTCAGTCTGACGCCTCTCCGAAAATTTTCAAAGTCCCACGCCTGCCCGAAAATTTTCAAAGTCCGCCTGTCTGAAAATTTTCAAAGTCCCACACTTGTCCGAAAATTTTCAGTCTGACGCAGGCCCAAACATTTTCAGTCCCACGCCTGCCCAAAAATTTTCAAAGTCTGACGCAGGCCCAAACATTTTCAGTCTGATGCAGGCCCAAACATTTTCAAAGTCCCACGCCTGCCCGAAAATTTTCAAAGTCTGACGCAGGCCCAAACATTTTCAAAGTCCCACACTTGTCCGAAAATTTTCAGTCTTATGCAGGCCCAAACATTTTCAAAGTCCCACGCCTGTCTGAAAATTTTCAAAGTCCCACGCCTGCCCGAAAATTTTCAAAGTCTGACGCAGGCCCAAACATTTTCAAAGTCCCACGCCTGCCCAAACATTTTCAAAGTCCCACGCCTGCCCAAAAATTTTCAAAGTCCGCCTGTCTGAAAATTTTCAGTCCCACACTTGTCCGAAAATTTTCAGTCTGACGCAGGCCCAAACATTTTCAAAGTCTGATGCCTGCCCGAAAATTTTCAAAGTCCCACGCCTGCCCAAAAATTTTCAAAGTCTGACGCAGGCCCAAACATTTTCAGTCTGATGCAGGCCCAAACATTTTCAAAGTCCCACACCTGTCCGAAAATTTTCAAAGTCTGACGCAGGCCCGAAATAATTAAAAGTCCCACGCCTGCCCGAAAATTTTCAAAGTCCCACGCCTCCCCAAAAATTTTCAGTCTTATGCAGGCCCAAACATTTTCAAAGTCCCACGCCTGCCTGAAAATTTTCAAAGTCTGACGCAGGCCCAAACATTTTCAAAGTCCCACGCCTGTCCGAAAATTTTCAAAGTCTGACGCAGGCCCAAACATTTTCAAAATCCCACGCCTGCCCGAAAATTTTCAAAGTCTGATGCAGGCCCAAACATTTTCAGTCTCATGCCTGCCCGAAAATTTTCAAAGTCCCACGCCTGTCCGAAAATTTTCAAAGTCTGACGCAGGCCCAAACATTTTCAAAGTCCCACACTTGTCCGAAAATTTTCAGTCTTATGCAGGCCCAAACATTTTCAAAGTCCCACGCCTGTCTGAAAATTTTCAAAGTCCCACGCCTGCCCGAAAATTTTCAAAGTCTGACGCAGGCCCAAACATTTTCAAAGTCCCACGCCTGCCCAAACATTTTCAAAGTCCCACGCCTGCCCAAAAATTTTCAAAGTCCGCCTGTCTGAAAATTTTCAGTCCCACACTTGTCCGAAAATTTGCAGTCTGACGCAGGCCCAAACATTTTCAAAGTCTGATGCCTGCCCGAAAATTTTCAAAGTCCCACGCCTGCCCAAAAATTTTCAAAGTCTGACGCAGGCCCAAACATTTTCAGTCTGATGCAGGCCCAAACATTTTCAAAGTCCCACACCTGTCCGAAAATTTTCAAAGTCTGACGCAGGCCCGAAATAATTAAAAGTCCCACGCCTGCCCGAAAATTTTCAAAGTCCCACGCCTCCCCAAAAATTTTCAGTCTGACGCAGGCCCAAACATTTTCAAAGTCCCACGCCTGCCTGAAAATTTTCAAAGTCTGACGCAGGCCCAAACATTTTCAAAGTCCCACGCCTGTCCGAAAATTTTCAAAGTCTGACGCAGGCCCAAACATTTTCAAAATCCCACGCCTGTCTGAAAATTTTCAAAGTCCCACGCCTGCCCGAAAATTTTCAAAGTCTGACGCAGGCCCAAACATTTTCAAAGTCCCACACTTGTCCGAAAATTTTCAGTCTTATGCAGGCCCAAACATTTTCAAAGTCCCACGCCTGTCTGAAAATTTTCAAAGTCCCACGCCTGCCCGAAAATTTTCAAAGTCTGACGCAGGCCCAAACATTTTCAAAGTCCCACGCCTGCCCAAACATTTTCAAAGTCCCACGCCTGCCCAAAAATTTTCAAAGTCCGCCTGTCTGAAAATTTTCAGTCCCACACTTGTCCGAAAATTTGCAGTCTGACGCAGGCCCAAACATTTTCAAAGTCTGATGCCTGCCCGAAAATTTTCAAAGTCCCACGCCTGCCCAAAAATTTTCAAAGTCTGACGCAGGCCCAAACATTTTCAGTCTGATGCAGGCCCAAACATTTTCAAAGTCCCACACCTGTCCGAAAATTTTCAAAGTCTGACGCAGGCCCGAAATAATTAAAAGTCCCACGCCTGCCCGAAAATTTTCAAAGTCCCACGCCTCCCCAAAAATTTTCAGTCTGACGCAGGCCCAAACATTTTCAAAGTCCCACGCCTGCCTGAAAATTTTCAAAGTCTGACGCAGGCCCAAACATTTTCAAAGTCCCACGCCTGTCCGAAAATTTTCAAAGTCTGACGCAGGCCCAAACATTTTCAAAATCCCACGCCTGCCCGAAAATTTTCAAAGTCCCACGCCTGTCCGAAAATTTTCAAAGTCCCACGCCTGTCCGAAAATTTTCAAAGTCTGACGCCTGCCCAAAAATTTTCAAAGTCCGCCTGTCTGAAAATTTTCAAAGTCCCACACTTGTCCGAAAATTTTCAGTCTGACGCAGGCCCGAAAATTTTCAAAGTCCCACGCCTGCCCAAAAATTTTCAAAGTCTGACGCAGGACCAAACATTTTCAAAGTCCCACGCCTGCCCAAACATTTTCAAAGTCCCACGCCTGCCCAAAAATTTTCAAAGTCCGCCTGTCTGAAAATTTTCAGTCCCACACTTGTCCGAAAATTTTCAGTCTGACGCAGGCCCAAACATTTTCAAAGTCTGATGCCTGCCCGAAAATTTTCAGTCCCACGCCTGCCCAAAAATTTTCAAAGTCTGACGCAGGCCCAAACATTTTCAGTCTGATGCAGGCCCAAACATTTTCAAAGTCCCACGCCTGTCCGAAAATTTTCAAAGTCTGACGCAGGCCCAAACATTTTCATAGTCCCACGCCTGTCTGAAAATTTTCAAAGTCCCAAACTTGTCCGAAAATTTTCAAAGTCTGATGCAGGCCCAAACATTTTCAAAGTCCCACGCCTGTCTGAAAATTTTCAAAGTCCCACACTTGTCCGAAAATTTTCAAAGTCTGACGCAGGCCCAAACATTTTCAAAATCCCACGCCTGCCCAAAAATTTTCAAATTCTGACGCAGGCCCAAACATTTTCAAAGTCCCACGCCTGCCCAAAAATGTTCAAAGTCCCACGCCTGCCCAAAAATTTTCAAAGTCCGCCTGTCTGAAAATTTTCAAAGTCCCACACTTGTCCGAAAATGTTCAAAGTCTGACGCAGGCCCAAACATTTTCAAAGTCTCACGCCTGCCCGAAAATTTTCAAAGTCTGACGCAGGCCCAAACAATTTCAAAGTCTGATGCAGGCCCAAACATTTTCAAAGTCTGACGCCTGCCCGAAAATTTTCAAAGTCCCACGCCTGTCCGAAAATTTTCAAAGTCCCACGCCTGTCCGAAAATTTTCAGTCTGATGCAGGCCCAAACATTTTCAGTCTCATGCCTGCCCGAAAATTTTCAAAGTCCCACGCCTGTCCGAAAATTTTCAGTCTGACGCAGGCCCAAACATTTTCAAAGTCCCACACTTGTCCGAAAATTTTCAGTCTTATGCAGGCCCAAACATTTTCAAAGTCCCACGCCTGTCTGAAAATTTTCAAAGTCCCACGCCTGCCCGAAAATTTTCAAAGTCCCACGCCTGTCCGAAAATTTTCAAAGTCTGACGCAGGCCCGAAATAATTAAAAGTCCCACACCTGCCCGAAAATTTTCAAAGTCCCACGCCTCCCCAAAAATTTTCAGTCTGACGCAGGCCCAAACATTTTCATAGTCCCACGCCTGCCTGAAAATTTTCAAAGTCTGACGCAGGCCCAAACATTTTCAAAGTCCCACGCCTGTCCGAAAATTTTCAAAGTCTGACGCAGGCCCAAACATTTTCAAAATCCCACGCCTGTCTGAAAATTTTCAAAGTCCACGCCTGCCTGAAAATTTTCAAAGTCCCACGCCTGTCCGAAAATTTTCAAAGTCCCACGCCTGTCCAAAAATTTTCAAAGTCCGCCTGTCTGAAAATTTTCAAAGTCCCACACTTGTCCGAAAATTTTCAGTCTGACGCAGGCCCGAAAATTTTCAAAGTCCCACGCCTGCCCAAAAATTTTCAAAGTCTGACGCAGGCCCAAACATTTTCAAAGTCCAACGCCTGCCCAAACATTTTCAAAGTCCCACGCCTGCCCAAAAACTTTCAAAGTCCGCCTGTCTGAAAATTTTCAGTCCCACACTTGTCCGAAAATTTTCAGTCTGACGCAGGCCCAAACATTTTCAAAGTCTGATGCCTGCCCGAAAATTTTCAAAGTCCCACGCCTGCCCAAAAATTTTCAAAGTCTGACGCAGGCCCAAACATTTTCAGTCTGATGCAGGCCCAAACATTTTCAAAGTCCCACGCCTGTCCGAAAATTTTCAAAGTCTGACGCAGGCCCAAACATTTTCATAGTCCCACGCCTGTCTGAAAATTTTCAAAGTCCCACACTTGTCCGAAAATTTTCAAAGTCTGATGCAGGCCCAAACATTTTCAAAGTCCCACGCCTGTCTGAAAATTTTCAAAGTCCCACACTTGTCCGAAAATTTTCAGTCTGACGCAGGCCCGAAAATTTTCAAAGTCCCACGCCTGCCCAAAAATGTTCAAAGTCCCACGCCTGCCCAAAAATTTTCAAAGTCCGCCTGTCTGAAAATTTTCAAAGTCCCACACTTGTCCGAAAATGTTCAAAGTCTGACGCAGGCCCAAACATTTTCAAAGTCTCACGCCTGCCCGAAAATTTTCAAAGTCTGACGCAGGCCCGAAAATTTTCAAAGTCTGACGCAGGCCCGAAAATTTTCAAAGTCTGATGCAGGCCCAAACATTTTCAAAGTCTCACGCCTGCCCGAAAATTTTCAAAGTCTGACGCAGGCCCGAAAATTTTCAAAGTCTGACGCAGGCCCAAACATTTTCAAAGTCCCACGCCTGTCTGAAAATTTTCAAAGTCTGACGCAGGCCCAAACATTTTCAAAGTCCCACGCCTGTCTGAAAATTTTCAAAGTCTGACGCAGGCCCAAACATTTTCAAAGTCCCACGCCTGCCCAAAAATTTTCAAAGTCCGCCTGTCTGAAAATTTTCAAAGTCCCACACTTGCCCAAAAATTTTCAAAGTCTGACGCAGGCCCAAACATTTTCAAAGTCTGATGCAGGCCCAAACATTTTCAGTCTGATGCAGGCCCAAACATTTTCATAGTCCCACGCCTGTCTGAAAATTTTCAAAGTCCCACACTTGTCCGAAAATTTTCAGTCTTATGCAGGCCCAAACATTTTCAAAGTCCCACGCCTGCCTGAAAATTTTCAAAGTCTGACGCAGGCCCAAACATTTTCAAAGTCCCACGCCTGTCCGAAAATTTTCAAAGTCTGACGCAGGCCCAAACATTTTCAAAATCCCACGCCTGTCTGAAAATTTTCAAAGTCCCACGCCTGCCCGAAAATTTTCAAAGTCCCACGCCTGTCCGAAAATTTTCAAAGTCCCACGCCTGTCCGAATATTTTCAAAGTCTGACGCCTGCCCAAAAATTTTCAAAGTCCGCCTGTCTGAAAATTTTCAAAGTCCCACACTTGTCCGAAAATTTTCAGTCTGACGCAGGCCCGAAAATTTTCAAAGTCCCACGCCTGCCCAAAAATTTTCAAAGTCTGACGCAGGACCAAACATTTTCAAAGTCCCACGCCTGCCCAAACATTTTCAAAGTCCCACGCCTGCCCAAAAATTTTCAAAGCCCGCCTGTCTGAAAATTTTCAGTCCCACACTTGTCCGAAAATTTTCAGTCTGACGCAGGCCCAAACATTTTCAAAGTCTGATGCCTGCCCGAAAATTTTCAGTCCCACGCCTGCCCAAAAATTTTCAAAGTCTGACGCAGGCCCAAACATTTTCAGTCTGATGCAGGCCCAAACATTTTCAAAGTCCCACGCCTGTCCGAAAATTTTCAAAGTCTGACGCAGGCCCAAACATTTTCATAGTCCCACGCCTGTCTGAAAATTTTCAAAGTCCCAAACTTGTCCGAAAATTTTCAAAGTCTGATGCAGGCCCAAACATTTTCAAAGTCCCACGCCTGTCTGAAAATTTTCAAAGTCCCACACTTGTCCGAAAATTTTCAAAGTCTGACGCAGGCCCAAACATTTTCAAAATCCCACGCCTGCCCAAAAATTTTCAAATTCTGACGCAGGCCCAAACATTTTCAAAGTCCCACGCCTGCCCAAAAATGTTCAAAGTCCCACGCCTGCCCAAAAATTTTCAAAGTCCGCCTGTCTGAAAATTTTCAAAGTCCCACCACTTGTCCGAAAATGTTCAAAGTCTGACGCAGGCCCAAACATTTTCAAAGTCTCACGCCTGCCCGAAAATTTTCAAAGTCTGACGCAGGCCCAAACAATTTCAAAGTCTGATGCAGGCCCAAACATTTTCAAAGTCTGACGCCTGCCCGAAAATTTTCAAAGTCCCACGCCTGTCCGAAAATTTTCAAAGTCCCACGCCTGTCCGAAAATTTTCAAAGTCTGACGCAGGCCCAAACATTTTCAAAATCCCACGCCTGCCCAAAAATTTTCAAATTCTGACGCAGGCCCAAACATTTTCAAAGTCCCACGCCTGCCCAAAAATGTTCAAAGTCCCACGCCTGCCCAAAAATTTTCAAAGTCCGCCTGTCTGAAAATTTTCAAAGTCCCACCACTTGTCCGAAAATGTTCAAAGTCTGACGCAGGCCCAAACATTTTCAAAGTCTCACGCCTGCCCGAAAATTTTCAAAGTCTGACGCAGGCCCAAACAATTTCAAAGTCTGATGCAGGCCCAAACATTTTCAAAGTCTGACGCCTGCCCGAAAATTTTCAAAGTCCCACGCCTGTCCGAAAATTTTCAAAGTCCCACGCCTGTCCGAAAATTTTCAGTCTGACGCAGGCCCAAACATTTTCAAAGTCCCACACTTGTCCGAAAATTTTCAGTCTTATGCAGGCCCAAACATTTTCAAAGTCCCACGCCTGTCTGAAAATTTTCAAAGTCCCACGCCTGCCCGAAAATTTTCAAAGTCCCACGCCTGTCCGAAAATTTTCAAAGTCTGACGCAGGCCCGAAATAATTAAAAGTCCCACACCTGCCCGAAAATTTTCAAAGTCCCACGCCTCCCCAAAAATTTTCAGTCTGACGCAGGCCCAAACATTTTCATAGTCCCACGCCTGCCTGAAAATTTTCAAAGTCTGACGCAGGCCCAAACATTTTCAAAGTCCCACGCCTGTCCGAAAATTTTCAAAGTCTGACGCAGGCCCAAACATTTTCAAAATCCCACGCCTGTCTGAAAATTTTCAAAGTCCCACGCCTGCCTGAAAATTTTCAAAGTCCCACGCCTGTCCGAAAATTTTCAAAGTCCCACGCCTGTCCAAAAATTTTCAAAGTCCGCCTGTCTGAAAATTTTCAAAGTCCCACACTTGTCCGAAAATTTTCAGTCTGACGCAGGCCCGAAAATTTTCAAAGTCCCACGCCTGCCCAAAAATTTTCAAAGTCTGACGCAGGCCCAAACATTTTCAAAGTCCAACGCCTGCCCAAACATTTTCAAAGTCCCACGCCTGCCCAAAAATTTTCAAAGTCCGCCTGTCTGAAAATTTTCAGTCCCACACTTGTCCGAAAATTTTCAGTCTGACGCAGGCCCAAACATTTTCAAAGTCTGATGCCTGCCCGAAAATTTTCAAAGTCCCACGCCTGCCCAAAAATTTTCAAAGTCTGACGCAGGCCCAAACATTTTCAGTCTGATGCAGGCCCAAACATTTTCAAAGTCCCACGCCTGTCCGAAAATTTTCAAAGTCTGACGCAGGCCCAAACATTTTCATAGTCCCACGCCTGTCTGAAAATTTTCAAAGTCCCACACTTGTCCGAAAATTTTCAAAGTCTGATGCAGGCCCAAACATTTTCAAAGTCCCACGCCTGTCTGAAAATTTTCAAAGTCCCACACTTTTCCGAAAATTTTCAGTCTGACGCAGGCCCGAAAATTTTCAAAGTCCCACGCCTGCCCAAAAATGTTCAAAGTCCCACGCCTGCCCAAAAATTTTCAAAGTCCGCCTGTCTGAAAATTTTCAAAGTCCCACACTTGTCCGAAAATGTTCAAAGTCTGACGCAGGCCCAAACATTTTCAAAGTCTCACGCCTGCCCGAAAATTTTCAAAGTCTGACGCAGGCCCGAAAATTTTCAAAGTCTGACGCAGGCCCGAAAATTTTCAAAGTCTGATGCAGGCCCAAACATTTTCAAAGTCTCACGCCTGCCCGAAAATTTTCAAAGTCTGACGCAGGCCCGAAAATTTTCAAAGTCTGACGCAGGCCCAAACATTTTCAAAGTCCCACGCCTGTCTGAAAATTTTCAAAGTCTGACGCAGGCCCAAACATTTTCAAAGTCCCACGCCTGTCTGAAAATTTTCAAAGTCTGACGCAGGCCCAAACATTTTCAAAGTCCCACGCCTGCCCAAAAATTTTCAAAGTCCGCCTGTCTGAAAATTTTCAAAGTCCCACACTTGCCCAAAAATTTTCAAAGTCTGACGCAGGCCCGAAAATTTTCAAAGTCTGATGCAGGCCCAAACATTTTCAGTCTGATGCAGGCCCAAACATTTTCATAGTCCCACGCCTGTCTGAAAATTTTCAAAGTCCCACACTTGTCCGAAAATGTTCAAAGTCTGACGCAGGCCCAAACATTTTCAAAGTCTCACGCCTGCCCGAAAATTTTCAAAGTCTGACGCAGGCCCGAAAATTTTCAAAGTCTGACGCAGGCCCGAAAATTTTCAAAGTCTGATGCAGGCCCAAACATTTTCAAAGTCTCACGCCTGCCCGAAAATTTTCAGTCTGACGCAGGCCCGAAAATTTTCAAAGTCTGACGCAGGCCCAAACATTTTCAAAGTCCCACGCCTGTCTGAAAATTTTCAAAGTCTGACGCAGGCCCAAACATTTTCAAAGTCCCACGCCTGTCTGAAAATTTTCAAAGTCTGATGCAGGCCCAAACATTTTCAGTCTGATGCAGGCCCAAACATTTTCATAGTCCCACGCCTGTCTGAAAATTTTCAAAGTCCCACACTTGTCCGAAAATTTTCAGTCTGACGCAGGCCCGAAAATTTTCAAAGTCCCACGCCTGCCCGAAAATTTTCAGTCTGACGCAGGCCCGAAAATTTTCAGTCTGACGCATTCCCAAACATTTTCAGTCTGACGCCTCCGAAAATTTTCAAAGTCTCACGCCTGCCCGAAAATTTTCAAAGTCTGACGCAGGCCCGAAAATTTTCAAAGTCTGACGCAGGCCCGAAAATTTTCAAAGTCTGATGCAGGCCCAAACATTTTCAAAGTCTCACGCCTGCCCGAAAATTTTCAAAGTCTGACGCAGGCCCGAAAATTTTCAAAGTCTGACGCAGGCCCAAACATTTTCAAAGTCCCACGCCTGTCTGAAAATTTTCAAAGTCTGACGCAGACCCAAACATTTTCAAAGTCCCACGCCTGTCTGAAAATTTTCAAAGTCCCACGCCTGCCCAAAAATTTTCAAAGTCCGCCTGTCTGAAAATTTTCAAAGTCCCACACTTGCCCAAAAATTTTCAAAGTCTGACGCAGGCCCAAACATTTTCAAAGTCTGATGCAGGCCCAAACATTTTCATAGTCCCACGCCTGTCTGAAAATTTTCAAAGTCCCACACTTGTCCGAAAATTTTCAAAGTCTGATGCAGGCCCAAACATTTTCAAAGTCCCACGCCTGTCTGAAAATTTTCAAAGTCCCACACTTGTCCGAAAATGTTCAGTCTGACGCAGGCCCGAAAATTTTCTAAGTCCCACGCCTGCCCAAAAATGTTCAAAGTCCCACGCCTGCCCAAAAATTTTCAAAGTCTGACGCAGGCCCGAAAATTTTCAAAGTCTGATGCAGGCCCAAACATTTTCAAAGTCTGATGCAGGCCCAAACATTTTCAAAGTCTCACGCCTGCCCGAAAATGTTCAAAGTCTGACGCAGGCCCGAAAATTTTCAAAGTCTGACGCAGGCCCAAACATTTTCAAAGTCCCACGCCTGTCTGAAAATTTTCAAAGTCTGACGCAGGCCCAAACATTTTCAAAGTCCCACGCCTGTCTGAAAATTTTCAAAGTCCCACGCCTGCCCAAAAATTTTCAAAGTCCGCCTGTCTGAAAATTTTCAAAGTCCCACACTTGCCCAAAAATTTTCAAAGTCTGACGCAGGCCCAAACATTTTCAAAGTCTGATGCAGGCCCAAACATTTTCAGTCTGATGCAGGCCCAAACATTTTCATAGTCCCACGCCTGTCTGAAAATTTTCAAAGTCCCACACTTGTCCGAAAATTTTCAGTCTGACGCAGGCCCGAAAATTTTCAAAGTCCCACGCCTGCCCAAAAATGTTCAAAGTCCCACGCCTGCCCGAAAATTTTCAGTCTGACGCAGGCCCGAAAATTTTCAGTCTGACGCAGGCCCAAACATTTTCAAAGTCCCACGCCTGTTTGAAAATTTTCAAAGTCCCACACTTGTCCGAAAATTTTCAAAGTCTGATGCAGGCCCAAACATTTTCCAAAGTCTGACGCATTCCCAAACATTTTCAGTCTGACGCCTCTCCGAAAATTTTCAAAGTCCCACGCCTGCCCGAAAATTTTCAGTCTGACGCAGGCCCAAACATTTTCAAAGTCAGACGACTGCCCGAAAATTTTCAAAGTCCCACGCCTGCCCGAAAATTTTCAGTCTGATGCATGCCCAAACATTTTCAAAGTCCCACGCCTGCCCAAACATTTTCAAAGTCCGCCTGTCTGAAAATTTTCAAAGTCCCACACTTGTCCGAAAATTTTCAAAGTCTGATGCAGAACCAAACATTTTCAAAGTCTGATACAGGCCCAAACATTTTCAGTCTGACGCCTCTCCGAAAATTTTCAAAGTCCCACGCCTGCCCGAAAATTTTCAAAGTCCGCCTGTCTGAAAATTTTCAAAGTCCCACACTTGTCCGAAAATTTTCAGTCTGACGCAGGCCCGAAAATTTTCAAAGTCCGCCTGTCTGAAAATTTTCAAAGTCTGACGCAGGCCCAAACATTTTCAAAGTCCGCCTGTCTGAAAATTTTCAGTCTGACGCAGGCCCAAACATTTTCAGTCTGATGCAGGCCCGAAAATTTTCAAAGTCCCACGCCTGTCCGAACATTTTCAAAGTCCCACGCCTGCCCGAAAATTTTCAGTCTGACGCAGGCCCAAACATTTTCAAAGTCCGCCTGTCTGAAAATTTTCAAAGTCCCACACTTGTCCGAAAATTTTCAGTCTGACGCAGGCCCGAAAATTTTCAAAGTCCCACGCCTGCCCAAAAATTTTCAAAGTCCCACACTTGTCCGAAAATTTTCAGTCTGACGCAGGCCCAAACATTTTCAAAGTCCCACGCCTGCCCGAAAATTTTCAAAGTCCCACGCCTCTCCGAAAATTTTCAAAGTCTGACGCAGGCCCAAACATTTTCAAAGTCTGACGCAGAACCAAACATTTTCAAAGTCTGATGCAGGCCCAAACATTTTCAAAGTCCGCCTGTCTGAAAATGTTCAAAGTCTGATGCAGGCCCAAACATTTTCAGTCTGATGCAGGCCCAAACATTTTCAAAGTCCGCCTGTCTGAAAATTTTCAAAGTCTGACGCAGGCCCAAACATTTTCAAAGTCCAACGCCTGTCTGAAAATTTTCAAAGTCTGACGCAGGCCCAAACATTTTCAAAGTCTGATGCAGGCCCAAACATTTTCAAAGTCTCACGCCTGCCCGAAAATTTTCAAAGTCCCACGCCTGCCCAAAAATTTTCAAAGTCTGACGCAGGCCCAAACATTTTCAGTCTGATGCAGGCCCGAAAATTTTCAAATTCTGACGCAGGCCCAAACATTTTCAAAGTCCCACTCCTGCCCGAAAATTTTCAAAGTCCCACGCCTGCCCGAAAATTTTCAGTCTGATGCAGAACCAAACATTTTCAAAGTCCCACGCCTGTCTGAAAATTTTCAGTCCCACACTTGTCCGAAAATTTTCAGTCTGACGCCTGCCCGAAAATTTTCAAAGTCTGACGCAGGCCCAAACATTTTCAAAGTCCCACGCCTGTCTGAAAATTTTCAAAGTCCCACGCCTGTCCGAAAATTTTCCAAAGTCTGACGCCTCTCCGAAAATTTTCAAAGTCTGATGCAGAACCAAACATTTTCAAAGTCTGATGCAGGCCCAAACATTTTCAAAGTCCCACGCCTGCCCGAAAATTTTCAAAGTCCGCCTGTCTGAAAATTTTCAGTCCCACACTTGTCCGAAAATTTTCAAAGTCTGATGCAGGCCCAAACATTTTCAAAGTCTGACGCCTGTCCGAAAATTTTCAAAGTCCCACGCCTGCCCGAAACTTTTCAAAGTCTGACGCAGGCCCATTTTCAGTCCCACGCCTGCCCGAAAATTTTCAAAGTCTGACGCCTGTCCGAAAATTTTCCAAAGTCTGACGCAGGCCCAAACATTTTCAGTCTGATGCAGGCCCAAACATTTTCAAAATCCGCCTGTCTGAAAATTTTCAAAGTCCCACACTTGTCCGAAAATTTTCAGTCTGACGCAGGCCCAAACATTTTCAGTCTCACGCCTGCCCGAAAATTTTCAAAGTCTGACGCAGGCCCAAACATTTTCAAAGTCCCACGCCTGTCCGAAAATTTTCAAAGTCCCACGCCTGCCCGAAAATTTTCAAAGTCTGACGCAGGCCCAAACATTTTCAAAGTCTGATACAGGCCCAAACATTTTCAGTCTGACGCCTCTCCGAAAATTTTCAAAGTCCCACGCCTGCCCGAAAATTTTAAAAGTCCGCCTGTCTGAAAATTTTCAAAGTCCCACACTTGTCCGAAAATTTTCAGTCTGACGCAGGCCCGAAAATTTTCAGTCTGACGCAGGCCCAAACATTTTCAAAGTCCCACGCCTGTCTGAAAATTTTCAAAGTCTGACGCCTCTCCGAAAATTTTCAAAGTCCCACGCCTGCCCGAAAATTTTCAAAGTCCCACGCCTGTCCGAAAATTTTCAAAGTCTGACGCAGGCCCGAAATAATTCAAATTCCCACGCCTGCCTGAAAATTTTCAGTCTGACGCAGGCCCAAATATTTTCAAAGTCCCACGCCTGCCCAAAAATTTTCAAAGTCTGATGCCTGCCCGAAAATTTTCAGTCTGATGCAGGCCCAAACATTTTCAAAGTCTGACGCCTGCCCGAAAATTTTCAGTCTGACGCAGGCCCGAAAATTTTCAAAGTCCGCCTGTCTGAAAATTTTCAAAGTCTGACGCAGGCCCAAACATTTTCAAAGTCCGCCTGTCTGAAAATTTTCAGTCTGACGCAGGCCCAAACATTTTCAGTCTGATGCAGGCCCGAAAATTTTCAAAGTCCCACGCCTGCCCGAAAATTTTCAGTCTGACGCAGGCCCAAACATTTTCAAAGTCCGCCTGTCTGAAAATTTTCAAAGTCCCACACTTGTCCGAAAATTTTCAGTCTGACGCAGGCCCGAAAATTTTCAAAGTCCCACGCCTGCCCAAAAATTTTCAAAGTCCCACACTTGTCCGAAAATTTTCAGTCTGACGCAGGCCCAAACATTTTCAAAGTCCCACGCCTGCCCGAAAATTTTCAAAGTCCCACGCCTCTCCGAAAATTTTCAAAGTCTGGCGCAGGCCCAAACATTTTCAAAGTCTGACGCAGAACCAAACATTTTCAAAGTCTGATGCAGGCCCAAACATTTTCAAAGTCCGCCTGTCTGAAAATGTTCAAAGTCTGATGCAGGCCCAAACATTTTCAGTCTGATGCAGGCCCAAACATTTTCAAAGTCCGCCTGTCTGAAAATTTTCAAAGTCTGACGCAGGCCCAAACATTTTCAAAGTCCAACGCCTGTCTGAAAATTTTCAAAGTCTGACGCAGGCCCAAACATTTTCAAAGTCTGATGCAGGCCCAAACATTTTCAAAGTCTCACGCCTGCCCGAAAATTTTCAAAGTCCCACGCCTGCCCAAAAATTTTCAAAGTCTGACGCAGGCCCAAACATTTTCAGTCTGATGCAGGCCCGAAAATTTTCAAATTCTGACGCAGGCCCAAACATTTTCAAAGTCCCACTCCTGCCCGAAAATTTTCAAAGTCCCACGCCTGCCCGAAAATTTTCAGTCTGATGCAGAACCAAACATTTTCAAAGTCCCACGCCTGTCTGAAAATTTTCAGTCCCACACTTGTCCGAAAATTTTCAGTCTGACGCCTGCCCGAAAATTTTCAAAGTCTGACGCAGGCCCAAACATTTTCAAAGTCCCACGCCTGTCTGAAAATTTTCAAAGTCCCACGCCTGTCCGAAAATTTTCCAAAGTCTGACGCCTCTCCGAAAATTTTCAAAGTCTGATGCAGAACCAAACATTTTCAAAGTCTGATGCAGGCCCAAACATTTTCAAAGTCCCACGCCTGCCCGAAAATTTTCAAAGTCCGCCTGTCTGAAAATTTTCAGTCCCACACTTGTCCGAAAATTTTCAAAGTCTGATGCAGGCCCAAACATTTTCAAAGTCTGACGCCTGTCCGAAAATTTTCAAAGTCCCACGCCTGCCCGAAACTTTTCAAAGTCTGACGCAGGCCCATTTTCAGTCCCACGCCTGCCCGAAAATTTTCAAAGTCTGACGCCTGTCCGAAAATTTTCCAAAGTCTGACGCAGGCCCAAACATTTTCAGTCTGATGCAGGCCCAAACATTTTCAAAATCCGCCTGTCTGAAAATTTTCAAAGTCCCACACTTGTCCGAAAATTTTCAGTCTGACGCAGGCCCAAACATTTTCAGTCTCACGCCTGCCCGAAAATTTTCAAAGTCTGACGCAGGCCCAAATATTTTCAAAGTCCCACGCCTGTCCGAAAATTTTCAGTCTTATGCAGGCCCAAACATTTTCAAAGTCCCACGCCTGTCCGAAAATTTTCAAAGTCCCACGCCTGCCCGAAAATTTTCAAAGTCTGACGCAGGCCCAAACATTTTCAAAGTCTGATACAGGCCCAAACATTTTCAGTCTGACGCCTCTCCGAAAATTTTCAAAGTCCCACGCCTGCCCGAAAATTTTCAAAGTCCGCCTGTCTGAAAATTTTCAAAGTCCCACACTTGTCCGAAAATTTTCAGTCTGACGCAGGCCCGAAAATTTTCAGTCTGACGCAGGCCCAAACATTTTCAAAGTCCCACGCCTGTCTGAAAATTTTCAAAGTCTGACGCCTCTCCGAAAATTTTCAAAGTCCCACGCCTGCCCGAAAATTTTCAAAGTCCCACGCCTGTCCGAAAATTTTCAAAGTCTGACGCAGGCCCGAAATAATTCAAATTCCCACGCCTGCCTGAAAATTTTCAGTCTGACGCAGGCCCAAATATTTTCAAAGTCCCACGCCTGCCCAAAAATTTTCAAAGTCTGATGCCTGCCCGAAAATTTTCAGTCTGATGCAGGCCCAAACATTTTCAAAGTCTGACGCCTGCCCGAAAATTTTCAGTCTGACGCAGGCCCGAAAATTTTCAAAGTCCGCCTGTCTGAAAATTTTCAAAGTCTGACGCAGGCCCAAACATTTTCAAAGTCCGCCTGTCTGAAAATTTTCAGTCTGACGCAGGCCCAAACATTTTCAGTCTGATGCAGGCCCGAAAATTTTCAAAGTCCCACGCCTGTCCGAAAATTTTCAGTCTGACGCAGGCCCAAACATTTTCAAAGTCCGCCTGTCTGAAAATTTTCAAAGTCCCACACTTGTCCGAAAATTTTCAGTCTGACGCAGGCCCGAAAATTTTCAAAGTCCCACGCCTGCCCAAAAATTTTCAAAGTCCCACACTTGTCCGAAAATTTTCAGTCTGACGCAGGCCCAAACATTTTCAAAGTCCCACGCCTGCCCGAAAATTTTCAAAGTCCCACGCCTCTCCGAAAATTTTCAAAGTCTGACGCAGGCCCAAACATTTTCAAAGTCTGACGCAGAACCAAACATTTTCAAAGTCTGATGCAGGCCCAAACATTTTCAAAGTCCGCCTGTCTGAAAATGTTCAAAGTCTGATGCAGGCCCAAACATTTTCAGTCTGATGCAGGCCCAAACATTTTCAAAGTCCGCCTGTCTGAAAATTTTCAAAGTCTGACGCAGGCCCAAACATTTTCAAAGTCCAACGCCTGTCTGAAAATTTTCAAAGTCTGACGCAGGCCCAAACATTTTCAGTCTGATGCAGGCCCAAACATTTTCAAAGTCTCACGCCTGCCCGAAAATTTTCAAAGTCCCACGCCTGCCCAAAAATTTTCAAAGTCTGACGCAGGCCCAAACATTTTCAGTCTGATGCAGGCCCGAAAATTTTCAAATTCTGACGCAGGCCCAAACATTTTCAAAGTCCCACTCCTGCCCGAAAATTTTCAAAGTCCCACACTTGTCCGAAAATTTTCAAAGTCTGACGCAGGCCCAAACATTTTCAAAGTCTGACGCCTCTCCGAAAATTTTCAAAGTCCCACGCCTGCCCGAAAATTTTCAAAGTCCCACACTTGTCCGAAAATTTTCAAAGTCTGATGCAGAACCAAACATTTTCAAAGTCTGATGCAGGCCCAAAAATTTTCAAAGTCTAATGCAGGCCCAAACATTTTCAGTCTGATGCAGGCCCGAAAATTTTCAAAGTCCCACGCCTGTCCGAAAATTTTCAAAGTCCCACGCCTGCCCGAAAATTTTCAGTCTGACGCAGGCCCAAACATTTTCAAAGTCCCACGCCTGCCCAAAAATTTTCAAAGTCCGCCTGTCTGAAAATTTTCAAAGTCCCACACTTGTCCGAAAATTTTCAGTCTGACGCAGGCCCGAAAATTTTCAAAGTCCCACGCCTGCCCGAAAATTTTCAAAGTCCCACGCCTGCCCAAAAATTTTCAAAGTCTGACGCAGGCCCAAACATTTTCAGTCTGATGCAGGCCCAAACATTTTCAAAGTCCGCCTGTCTGAAAATTTTCAAAGTCCCACACTTGTCCGAAAATTTTCAGTCTGACGCAGGCCCGAAAATTTTCAAAGTCTCACGCCTGCCCAAAAATTTTCAAAGTCTGACGCAGGCCCAAACATTTTCAGTCCCACGCCTGCCCAAAAATTTTCAAAGTCCGCCTGTCTGAAAATTTTCAAAGTCCCACACTTGTCCGAAAATTTTCAAAGTCTGACGCAGGCCCGAAAATTTTCAAAGTCTGACGCCTGTCTGAAAATTTTCAAAGTCCCACGCCTGCCCGAAAATTTTCAAAGTCTGATGCAGAACCAAACATTTTCAAAGTCTGATGCAGGCCCAAACATTTTCAAAGTCCCACGCCTGCCCGAAAATTCTCCAAAGTCTGACGCATTCCCAAACATTTTCAGTCTGACGCCTCTCCGAAAATTTTCAAAGTCCCACGCCTGCCCGAAAATTTTCAAAGTCCCACGCCTGCCCAAAAATTTTCAGTCTGACGCAGGCCCAAACATTTTCAGTCAGACGACTGCCCGAAAATTTTCAAAGTCCCACGCCTGCCCGAAAATTTTCAGTCTGATGCAGAACCAAACATTTTCAAAGTCCCACGCCTGTCTGAAAATTTTCAGTCCCACACTTGTCCGAAAATTTTCAGTCTGACGCTTGCCCGAAAATTTTCAAAGTCTGACGCAGGCCCAAACATTTTCAAAGTCCCACGCCTGTCTGAAAATTTTCAAAGTCCCACGCCTGTCCGAAAATTTTCCAAAGTCTGACGCCTCTCCGAAAATTTTCAAAGTCTGATGCAGAACCAAACATTTTCAAAGTCTGATGCAGGCCCAAACATTTTCAAAGTCCCACGCCTGCCCGAAAATTTTCAAAGTCCGCCTGTCTGAAAATTTTCAGTCCCACACTTGTCCGAAAATTTTCAAAGTCTGATGCAGGCCCAAACATTTTCAAAGTCTGACGCCTGTCCGAAAATTTTCAAAGTCCCACGCCTGCCCGAAACTTTTCAAAGTCTGACGCAGGCCCATTTTCAGTCCCACGCCTGCCCGAAAATTTTCAAAGTCTGACGCCTGTCCGAAAATTTTCCAAAGTCTGACGCAGGCCCAAACATTTTCAGTCTGATGCAGGCCCAAACATTTTCAAAATCCGCCTGTCTGAAAATTTTCAAAGTCCCACACTTGTCCGAAAATTTTCAGTCTGACGCAGGCCCAAACATTTTCAGTCTCACGCCTGCCCGAAAATTTTCAAAGTCTGACGCAGGCCCAAATATTTTCAAAGTCCCACGCCTGTCCGAAAATTTTCAGTCTTATGCAGGCCCAAACATTTTCAAAGTCCCACGCCTGTCCGAAAATTTTCAAAGTCCCACGCCTGCCCGAAAATTTTCAAAGTCTGACGCAGGCCCAAACATTTTCAAAGTCTGATACAGGCCCAAACATTTTCAGTCTGACGCCTCTCCGAAAATTTTCAAAGTCCCACTCCTGCCCGAAAATTTTCAAAGTCCGCCTGTCTGAAAATTTTCAAAGTCCCACACTTGTCCGAAAATTTTCAGTCTGACGCAGGCCCGAAAATTTTCAGTCTGACGCAGGCCCAAACATTTTCAAAGTCCCACGCCTGCCCGAAAATTTTCAAAGTCCCACGCCTGTCCGAAAATTTTCAAAGTCTGACGCAGGCCCGAAATAATTCAAATTCCCACGCCTGCCTGAAAATTTTCAGTCTGACGCAGGCCCAAACATTTTCAAAGTCCCACGCCTGCCCAAAAATTTTCAAAGTCTGACGCAGGCCCAAACATTTTCAGTCTGATGCAGGCCCAAACATTTTCAAAGTCTGACGCCTGCCCGAAAATTTTCAAAGTCTGACGCAGGCCCAAACATTTTCAAAGTCTGATGCAGGCCCAAACATTTTCAAAGTCTGACGCCTGCCCGAAAATTTTCAAAGTCCCACGCCTGTCCGAAAATTTTCAAAGTCCCACGCCTGCCCGAAAATTTTCAAAGTCCCACGCCTCCCCAAAAATTTTCAGTCTGACGCAGGCCCAAACATTTTCAAAGTCCCACGCCTGCCTGAAAATTTTCAAAGTCTGACGCAGGCCCAAACATTTTCAAAGTCCCACGCCTGTCCGAAAATTTTCAAAGTCTGACGCAGGCCCAAACATTTTCAAAGTCCCACGCCTGCCCGAAAATTTTCAAAGTCTGACGCAGGCCCAAACATTTTCAAAGTCCCACACTTGTCCGAAAATTTTCAGTCTTATGCAGGCCCAAACATTTTCAAAGTCCCACGCCTGTCTGAAAATTTTCAAAGTCCCACGCCTGCCCGAAAATTTTCAAAGTCTGACGCAGGCCCAAACATTTTCAAAGTCCCACGCCTACCCAAACATTTTCAAAGTCCCACGCCTGCCCAAAAATTTTCAAAGTCCGCCTGTCTGAAAATTTTCAGTCCCACACTTGTCCGAAAATTTTCAGTCTGACGCAGGCCCAAACATTTTCAAAGTCTGATGCCTGCCCGAAAATTTTCAAAGTCCCACGCCTGCCCAAAAATTTTCAAAGTCTGACGCAGGCCCAAACATTTTCAGTCTGATGCAGGCCCAAACATTTTCAAAGTCCCACACCTGTCCGAAAATTTTCAAAGTCTGACGCAGGCCCGAAATAATTAAAAGTCCCACGCCTGCCCGAAAATTTTCAAAGTCCCACGCCTCCCCAAAAATTTTCAGTCTGACGCAGGCCCAAACATTTTCAAAGTCCCACGCCTGCCTGAAAATTTTCAAAGTCTGACGCAGGCCCAAACATTTTCAAAGTCCCACGCCTGTCCGAAAATTTTCAAAGTCTGACGCAGGCCCAAACATTTTCAAAATCCCACGCCTGTCTGAAAATTTTCAAAGTCCCACGCCTGCCCGAAAATTTTCAAAGTCCCACGCCTGTCCGAAAATTTTCAAAGTCCCACGCCTGTCCGAAAATTTTCAAAGTCTGACGCCTGCCCAAAAATTTTCAAAGTCCGCCTGTCTGAAAATTTTCAAAGTCCCACACTTGTCCGAAAATTTTCAGTCTGACGCAGGCCCGAAAATTTTCAAAGTCCCACGCCTGCCCAAAAATTTTCAAAGTCTGACGCAGGACCAAACATTTTCAAAGTCCCACGCCTGCCCAAACATTTTCAAAGTCCCACGCCTGCCCAAAAATTTTCAAAGTCCGCCTGTCTGAAAATTTTCAGTCCCACACTTGTCCGAAAATTTTCAGTCTGACGCAGGCCCAAACATTTTCAAAGTCTGATGCCTGCCCGAAAATTTTCAGTCCCACGCCTGCCCAAAAATTTTCAAAGTCTGACGCAGGCCCAAACATTTTCAGTCTGATGCAGGCCCAAACATTTTCAAAGTCCCACGCCTGTCCGAAAATTTTCAAAGTCTGACGCAGGCCCAAACATTTTCATAGTCCCACGCCTGTCTGAAAATTTTCAAAGTCCCACACTTGTCCGAAAATTTTCAAAGTCTGATGCAGGCCCAAACATTTTCAAAGTCCCACGCCTGTCTGAAAATTTTCAAAGTCCCACACTTGTCCGAAAATTTTCAAAGTCTGACGCAGGCCCAAACATTTTCAAAATCCCACGCCTGCCCAAAAATTTTCAAATTCTGACGCAGGCCCAAACATTTTCAAAGTCCCACGCCTGCCCAAAAATGTTCAAAGTCCCACGCCTGCCCAAAAATTTTCAAAGTCCGCCTGTCTGAAAATTTTCAAAGTCCCACACTTGTCCGAAAATGTTCAAAGTCTGACGCAGGCCCAAACATTTTCAAAGTCTCACGCCTGCCCGAAAATTTTCAAAGTCTGACGCAGGCCCAAACATTTTCAAAGTCTGATGCAGGCCCAAACATTTTCAGTCCCACGCCTGTCCGAAAATTTTCAAAGTCCCACGCCTGTCCGAAAATTTTCAAAGTCTGATGCAGGCCCAAACATTTTCAGTCTCATGCCTGCCCGAAAATTTTCAAAGTCCCACGCCTGTCCGAAAATTTTCAGTCTGACGCAGGCCCAAACATTTTCAAAGTCCCACACTTGTCCGAAAATTTTCAGTCTTATGCAGGCCCAAACATTTTCAAAGTCCCACGCCTGCCTGAAAATTTTCAAAGTCTGACGCAGGCCCAAACATTTTCAAAGTCCCACGCCTGTCCGAAAATTTTCAAAGTCTGACGCAGGCCCAAACATTTTCAAAATCCCACGCCTGTCTGAAAATTTTCAAAGTCCCACCCCTGCCCGAAAATTTTCAAAGTCCCACGCCTGTCCGAAAATTTTCAAAGTCCCACGCCTGTCCGAAAATTTTCAAAGTCTGACGCCTGCCCAAAAATTTTCAAAGTCCGCCTGTCTGAAAATTTTCAAAGTCCCACACTTGTCCGAAAATTTTCAGTCTGACGCAGGCCCGAAAATTTTCAAAGTCCCACGCCTGCCCAAAAATTTTCAAAGTCTGACGCAGGACCAAACATTTTCAAAGTCCCACGCCTGCCCAAACATTTTCAAAGTCCCACGCCTGCCCAAAAATTTTCAAAGTCCGCCTGTCTGAAAATTTTCAGTCCCACACTTGTCCGAAAATTTTCAGTCTGACGCAGGCCCAAACATTTTCAAAGTCTGATGCCTGCCCGAAAATTTTCAGTCCCACGCCTGCCCAAAAATTTTCAAAGTCTGACGCAGGCCCAAACATTTTCAGTCTGATGCAGGCCCAAACATTTTCAAAGTCCCACGCCTGTCCGAAAATTTTCAAAGTCTGACGCAGGCCCAAACATTTTCATAGTCCCACGCCTGTCTGAAAATTTTCAAAGTCCCAAACTTGTCCGAAAATTTTCAAAGTCTGATGCAGGCCCAAACATTTTCAAAGTCCCACGCCTGTCTGAAAATTTTCAAAGTCCCACACTTGTCCGAAAATTTTCAAAGTCTGACGCAGGCCCAAACATTTTCAAAATCCCACGCCTGCCCAAAAATTTTCAAATTCTGACGCAGGCCCAAACATTTTCAAAGTCCCACGCCTGCCCAAAAATGTTCAAAGTCCCACGCCTGCCCAAAAATTTTCAAAGTCCGCCTGTCTGAAAATTTTCAAAGTCCCACACTTGTCCGAAAATTTTCAGTCTTATGCAGGCCCAAACATTTTCAAAGTCCCACGCCTGTCTGAAAATTTTCAAAGTCCCACGCCTGCCCGAAAATTTTCAAAGTCCCACGCCTGTCCGAAAATTTTCAAAGTCTGACGCAGGCCCGAAATAATTAAAAGTCCCACACCTGCCCGAAAATTTTCAAAGTCCCACGCCTCCCCAAAAATTTTCAGTCTGACGCAGGCCCAAACATTTTCATAGTCCCACGCCTGCCTGAAAATTTTCAAAGTCTGACGCAGGCCCAAACATTTTCAAAGTCCCACGCCTGTCCGAAAATTTTCAAAGTCTGACGCAGGCCCAAACATTTTCAAAATCCCACGCCTGTCTGAAAATTTTCAAAGTCCCACGCCTGCCTGAAAATTTTCAAAGTCCCACGCCTGTCCGAAAATTTTCAAAGTCCCACGCCTGTCCAAAAATTTTCAAAGTCCGCCTGTCTGAAAATTTTCAAAGTCCCACACTTGTCCGAAAATTTTCAGTCTGACGCAGGCCCGAAAATTTTCAAAGTCTCACGCCTGCCCGAAAATTTTCAAAGTCTGACGCAGGCCCAAACATTTTCAAAGTCTGATGCAGGCCCAAACATTTTCAGTCCCACGCCTGTCCGAAAATTTTCAAAGTCCCACGCCTGTCCGAAAATTTTCAAAGTCTGATGCAGGCCCAAACATTTTCAGTCTCATGCCTGCCCGAAAATTTTCAAAGTCCCACGCCTGTCCGAAAATTTTCAGTCTGACGCAGGCCCAAACATTTTCAAAGTCCCACACTTGTCCGAAAATTTTCAGTCTTATGCAGGCCCAAACATTTTCAAAGTCCCACGCCTGCCTGAAAATTTTCAAAGTCTGACGCAGGCCCAAACATTTTCAAAGTCCCACGCCTGTCCGAAAATTTTCAAAGTCTGACGCAGGCCCAAACATTTTCAAAATCCCACGCCTGTCTGAAAATTTTCAAAGTCCCACCCCTGCCCGAAAATTTTCAAAGTCCCACGCCTGTCCGAAAATTTTCAAAGTCCCACGCCTGTCCGAAAATTTTCAAAGTCTGACGCCTGCCCAAAAATTTTCAAAGTCCGCCTGTCTGAAAATTTTCAAAGTCCCACACTTGTCCGAAAATTTTCAGTCTGACGCAGGCCCGAAAATTTTCAAAGTCCCACGCCTGCCCAAAAATTTTCAAAGTCTGACGCAGGACCAAACATTTTCAAAGTCCCACGCCTGCCCAAACATTTTCAAAGTCCCACGCCTGCCCAAAAATTTTCAAAGTCCGCCTGTCTGAAAATTTTCAGTCCCACACTTGTCCGAAAATTTTCAGTCTGACGCAGGCCCAAACATTTTCAAAGTCTGATGCCTGCCCGAAAATTTTCAGTCCCACGCCTGCCCAAAAATTTTCAAAGTCTGACGCAGGCCCAAACATTTTCAGTCTGATGCAGGCCCAAACATTTTCAAAGTCCCACGCCTGTCCGAAAATTTTCAAAGTCTGACGCAGGCCCAAACATTTTCATAGTCCCACGCCTGCCCAAAAATTTTCAAATTCTGACGCAGGCCCAAACATTTTCAAAGTCCCACGCCTGTCTGAAAATTTTCAAAGTCCCACACTTGTCCGAAAATTTTCAAAGTCTGACGCAGGCCCAAACATTTTCAAAATCCCACGCCTGCCCAAAAATTTTCAAATTCTGACGCAGGCCCAAACATTTTCAAAGTCCCACGCCTGCCCAAAAATGTTCAAAGTCCCACGCCTGCCCAAAAATTTTCAAAGTCCGCCTGTCTGAAAATTTTCAAAGTCCCACACTTGTCCGAAAATTTTCAGTCTTATGCAGGCCCAAACATTTTCAAAGTCCCACGCCTGTCTGAAAATTTTCAAAGTCCCACGCCTGCCCGAAAATTTTCAAAGTCCCACGCCTGTCCGAAAATTTTCAAAGTCTGACGCAGGCCCGAAATAATTAAAAGTCCCACACCTGCCCGAAAATTTTCAAAGTCCCACGCCTCCCCAAAAATTTTCAGTCTGACGCAGGCCCAAACATTTTCATAGTCCCACGCCTGCCTGAAAATTTTCAAAGTCTGACGCAGGCCCAAACATTTTCAAAGTCCCACGCCTGTCCGAAAATTTTCAAAGTCTGACGCAGGCCCAAACATTTTCAAAATCCCACGCCTGTCTGAAAATTTTCAAAGTCCCACGCCTGCCTGAAAATTTTCAAAGTCCCACGCCTGTCCGAAAATTTTCAAAGTCCCACGCCTGTCCAAAAATTTTCAAAGTCCGCCTGTCTGAAAATTTTCAAAGTCCCACACTTGTCCGAAAATTTTCAGTCTGACGCAGGCCCGAAAATTTTCAAAGTCTCACGCCTGCCCGAAAATTTTCAAAGTCTGACGCAGGCCCAAACATTTTCAAAGTCTGATGCAGGCCCAAACATTTTCAGTCCCACGCCTGTCCGAAAATTTTCAAAGTCCCACGCCTGTCCGAAAATTTTCAAAGTCTGATGCAGGCCCAAACATTTTCAGTCTCATGCCTGCCCGAAAATTTTCAAAGTCCCACGCCTGTCCGAAAATTTTCAGTCTGACGCAGGCCCAAACATTTTCAAAGTCCCACACTTGTCCGAAAATTTTCAGTCTTATGCAGGCCCAAACATTTTCAAAGTCCCACGCCTGCCTGAAAATTTTCAAAGTCTGACGCAGGCCCAAACATTTTCAAAGTCCCACGCCTGTCCGAAAATTTTCAAAGTCTGACGCAGGCCCAAACATTTTCAAAATCCCACGCCTGTCTGAAAATTTTCAAAGTCCCACCCCTGCCCGAAAATTTTCAAAGTCCCACGCCTGTCCGAAAATTTTCAAAGTCCCACGCCTGTCCGAAAATTTTCAAAGTCTGACGCCTGCCCAAAAATTTTCAAAGTCCGCCTGTCTGAAAATTTTCAAAGTCCCACACTTGTCCGAAAATTTTCAGTCTGACGCAGGCCCGAAAATTTTCAAAGTCCCACGCCTGCCCAAAAATTTTCAAAGTCTGACGCAGGACCAAACATTTTCAAAGTCCCACGCCTGCCCAAACATTTTCAAAGTCCCACGCCTGCCCAAAAATTTTCAAAGTCCGCCTGTCTGAAAATTTTCAGTCCCACACTTGTCCGAAAATTTTCAGTCTGACGCAGGCCCAAACATTTTCAAAGTCTGATGCCTGCCCGAAAATTTTCAGTCCCACGCCTGCCCAAAAATTTTCAAAGTCTGACGCAGGCCCAAACATTTTCAGTCTGATGCAGGCCCAAACATTTTCAAAGTCCCACGCCTGTCCGAAAATTTTCAAAGTCTGACGCAGGCCCAAACATTTTCATAGTCCCACGCCTGTCTGAAAATTTTCAAAGTCCCAAACTTGTCCGAAAATTTTCAAAGTCTGATGCAGGCCCAAACATTTTCAAAGTCCCACGCCTGTCTGAAAATTTTCAAAGTCCCACACTTGTCCGAAAATTTTCAAAGTCTGACGCAGGCCCAAACATTTTCAAAATCCCACGCCTGCCCAAAAATTTTCAAATTCTGACGCAGGCCCAAACATTTTCAAAGTCCCACGCCTGCCCAAAAATGTTCAAAGTCCCACGCCTGCCCAAAAATTTTCAAAGTCCGCCTGTCTGAAAATTTTCAAAGTCCCACACTTGTCCGAAAATTTTCAGTCTTATGCAGGCCCAAACATTTTCAAAGTCCCACGCCTGTCTGAAAATTTTCAAAGTCCCACGCCTGCCCGAAAATTTTCAAAGTCCCACGCCTGTCCGAAAATTTTCAAAGTCTGACGCAGGCCCGAAATAATTAAAAGTCCCACACCTGCCCGAAAATTTTCAAAGTCCCACGCCTCCCCAAAAATTTTCAGTCTGACGCAGGCCCAAACATTTTCATAGTCCCACGCCTGCCTGAAAATTTTCAAAGTCTGACGCAGGCCCAAACATTTTCAAAGTCCCACGCCTGTCCGAAAATTTTCAAAGTCTGACGCAGGCCCAAACATTTTCAAAATCCCACGCCTGTCTGAAAATTTTCAAAGTCCCACGCCTGCCTGAAAATTTTCAAAGTCCCACGCCTGTCCGAAAATTTTCAAAGTCCCACGCCTGTCCAAAAATTTTCAAAGTCCGCCTGTCTGAAAATTTTCAAAGTCCCACACTTGTCCGAAAATTTTCAGTCTGACGCAGGCCCGAAAATTTTCAAAGTCCCACGCCTGCCCAAAAATTTTCAAAGTCTGACGCAGGCCCAAACATTTTCAAAGTCCAACGCCTGCCCAAACATTTTCAAAGTCCCACGCCTGCCCAAAAATTTTCAAAGTCCGCCTGTCTGAAAATTTTCAGTCCCACACTTGTCCGAAAATTTTCAGTCTGACGCAGGCCCAAACATTTTCAAAGTCTGATGCCTGCCCGAAAATTTTCAAAGTCCCACGCCTGCCCAAAAATTTTCAAAGTCTGACGCAGGCCCAAACATTTTCAGTCTGATGCAGGCCCAAACATTTTCAAAGTCCCACGCCTGTCCGAAAATTTTCAAAGTCTGACGCAGGCCCAAACATTTTCATAGTCCCACGCCTGTCTGAAAATTTTCAAAGTCCCACACTTGTCCGAAAATTTTCAAAGTCTGATGCAGGCCCAAACATTTTCAAAGTCCCACGCCTGTCTGAAAATTTTCAAAGTCCCACACTTGTCCGAAAATTTTCAGTCTGACGCAGGCCCGAAAATTTTCAAAGTCCCACGCCTGCCCAAAAATGTTCAAAGTCCCACGCCTGCCCAAAAATTTTCAAAGTCCGCCTGTCTGAAAATTTTCAAAGTCCCACACTTGTCCGAAAATGTTCAAAGTCTGACGCAGGCCCAAACATTTTCAAAGTCTCACGCCTGCCCGAAAATTTTCAAAGTCTGACGCAGGCCCGAAAATTTTCAAAGTCTGACGCAGGCCCGAAAATTTTCAAAGTCTGATGCAGGCCCAAACATTTTCAAAGTCTCACGCCTGCCCGAAAATTTTCAAAGTCTGACGCAGGCCCGAAAATTTTCAAAGTCTGACGCAGGCCCAAACATTTTCAAAGTCCCACGCCTGTCTGAAAATTTTCAAAGTCTGACGCAGGCCCAAACATTTTCAAAGTCCCACGCCTGTCTGAAAATTTTCAAAGTCTGACGCAGGCCCAAACATTTTCAAAGTCCCACGCCTGCCCAAAAATTTTCAAAGTCCGCCTGTCTGAAAATTTTCAAAGTCCCACACTTGCCCAAAAATTTTCAAAGTCTGACGCAGGCCCAAACATTTTCAAAGTCTGATGCAGGCCCAAACATTTTCAGTCTGATGCAGGCCCAAACATTTTCATAGTCCCACGCCTGTCTGAAAATTTTCAAAGTCCCACACTTGTCCGAAAATGTTCAAAGTCTGACGCAGGCCCAAACATTTTCAAAGTCTCACGCCTGCCCGAAAATTTTCAAAGTCTGACGCAGGCCCGAAAATTTTCAAAGTCTGACGCAGGCCCGAAAATTTTCAAAGTCTGATGCAGGCCCAAACATTTTCAAAGTCTCACGCCTGCCCGAAAATTTTCAAAGTCTGACGCAGGCCCGAAAATTTTCAAAGTCTGACGCAGGCCCAAACATTTTCAAAGTCCCACGCCTGTCTGAAAATTTTCAAAGTCTGACGCAGGCCCAAACATTTTCAAAGTCCCACGCCTGTCTGAAAATTTTCAAAGTCTGATGCAGGCCCAAACATTTTCAGTCTGATGCAGGCCCAAACATTTTCATAGTCCCACGCCTGTCTGAAAATTTTCAAAGTCCCACACTTGTCCGAAAATTTTCAGTCTGACGCAGGCCCGAAAATTTTCAAAGTCCCACGCCTGCCCAAAAATGTTCAAAGTCCCACGCCTGCCCGAAAATTTTCAGTCTGACGCAGGCCCGAAAATTTTCAGTCTGACGCAGGCCCAAACATTTTCAAAGTCCCACGCCTGTTTGAAAATTTTCAAAGTCCCACACTTGTCCGAAAATTTTCAGTCTGATGCAGGCCCAAACATTTTCAAAGTCTGACGCAGGCCCAAACATTTTCAAAGTCTGACGCCTGCCCAAAAATTTTCAAAGTCTCACGCCTGTCCGAAAATTTTCCAAAGTCTGACGCATTCCCAAACATTTTCAGTCTGACGCCTCCGAAAATTTTCAAAGTCTCACGCCTGCCCGAAAATTTTCAAAGTCTGACGCAGGCCCGAAAATTTTCAAAGTCTGACGCAGGCCCGAAAATTTTCAAAGTCTGATGCAGGCCCAAACATTTTCAAAGTCTCACGCCTGCCCGAAAATTTTCAAAGTCTGACGCAGGCCCGAAAATTTTCAAAGTCTGACGCAGGCCCAAACATTTTCAAAGTCCCACGCCTGTCTGAAAATTTTCAAAGTCTGACGCAGACCCAAACATTTTCAAAGTCCCACGCCTGTCTGAAAATTTTCAAAGTCCCACGCCTGCCCAAAAATTTTCAAAGTCCGCCTGTCTGAAAATTTTCAAAGTCCCACACTTGCCCAAAAATTTTCAAAGTCTGACGCAGGCCCAAACATTTTCAAAGTCTGATGCAGGCCCAAACATTTTCAAAGTCCCACGCCTGTCTGAAAATTTTCAAAGTCCCACACTTGTCCGAAAATGTTCAGTCTGACGCAGGCCCGAAAATTTTCAAAGTCTGACGCAGGCCCGAAAATTTTCAAAGTCTGATGCAGGCCCAAACATTTTCAAAGTCTGATGCAGGCCCAAACATTTTCAAAGTCTCACGCCTGCCCGAAAATGTTCAAAGTCTGACGCAGGCCCGAAAATTTTCAAAGTCTGACGCAGGCCCAAACATTTTCAAAGTCCCACGCCTGTCTGAAAATTTTCAAAGTCTGACGCAGGCCCAAACATTTTCAAAGTCCCACGCCTGTCTGAAAATTTTCAAAGTCCCACGCCTGCCCAAAAATTTTCAAAGTCCGCCTGTCTGAAAATTTTCAAAGTCCCACACTTGCCCAAAAATTTTCAAAGTCTGACGCAGGCCCAAACATTTTCAAAGTCTGATGCAGGCCCAAACATTTTCAGTCTGATGCAGGCCCAAACATTTTCATAGTCCCACGCCTGTCTGAAAATTTTCAAAGTCCCACACTTGTCCGAAAATTTTCAGTCTGACGCAGGCCCGAAAATTTTCAAAGTCCCACGCCTGCCCAAAAATGTTCAAAGTCCCACGCCTGCCCGAAAATTTTCAGTCTGACGCAGGCCCGAAAATTTTCAGTCTGACGCAGGCCCAAACATTTTCAAAGTCCCACGCCTGTTTGAAAATTTTCAAAGTCCCACACTTGTCCGAAAATTTTCAAAGTCTGATGCAGGCCCAAACATTTTCCAAAGTCTGACGCATTCCCAAACATTTTCAGTCTGACGCCTCTCCGAAAATTTTCAAAGTCCCACGCCTGCCCGAAAATTTTCAGTCTGACGCAGGCCCAAACATTTTCAAAGTCAGACGACTGCCCGAAAATTTTCAAAGTCCCACGCCTGCCCAAAAATTTTCAGTCTGATGCATGCCCAAACATTTTCAAAGTCCCACGCCTGCCCAAACATTTTCAAAGTCCGCCTGTCTGAAAATTTTCAAAGTCCCACACTTGTCCGAAAATTTTCAAAGTCTGATGCAGAACCAAACATTTTCAAAGTCCCACGCCTGCCCAAAAATTTTCAAAGTCCGCCTGTCTGAAAATTTTCAAAGTCCCACACTTGTCCGAAAATTTTCAGTCTGACGCCTGCCCGAAAATTTTCACAGTCTGACGCAGGCCCAAACATTTTCAAAGTCCCACGCCTGTCTGAAAATTTTCAAAGTCCCACGCCTGTCCGAAAATTTTCCAAAGTCTGACGCCTCTCCGAAAATTTTCAAAGTCCCACGCCTGCCCGAAAATTTTCAAAGTCCCACACTTGTCCGAAAATTTTCAAAGTCTGATGCAGAACCAAACATTTTCAAAGTCTGATGCAGGCGCAAACATTTTCAAAGTCCAACGCCTGCCCGAAAATTTTCAAAGTCCGCCTGTCTGAAAATTTTCAAAGTCCCACACTTGTCCGAAAATTTTCAAAGTCTGATGCAGGCCCAAACTTTTTCAGTCTGACACCTCTCCGAAAATTTTCAAAGTCCCACGCCTGTCCGAAAATTTTCAAAGTCCCACACTTGTCCGAAAATTTTCAGTCTGATGCATGCCCAAACATTTTCAAAGTCTCACGCCTGCCCGAAAATTTTCAAAGTCTGACGCAGGCCCGAAAATTTTCAAAGTCTGACGCAGGCCCGAAAATTTTCAAAGTCTGATGCAGGCCCAAACATTTTCAAAGTCTGATGCAGGCCCAAACATTTTCAAAGTCTCACGCCTGCCCGAAAATGTTCAAAGTCTGACGCAGGCCCGAAAATTTTCAAAGTCTGACGCAGGCCCAAACATTTTCAAAGTCCCACGCCTGTCTGAAAATTTTCAAAGTCTGACGCAGGCCCAAACATTTTCAAAGTCCCACGCCTGTCTGAAAATTTTCAAAGTCCCACGCCTGCCCAAAAATTTTCAAAGTCCGCCTGTCTGAAAATTTTCAAAGTCCCACACTTGCCCAAAAATTTTCAAAGTCTGACGCAGGCCCAAACATTTTCAAAGTCTGATGCAGGCCCAAACATTTTCAGTCTGATGCAGGCCCAAACATTTTCATAGTCCCACGCCTGTCTGAAAATTTTCAAAGTCCCACACTTGTCCGAAAATTTTCAGTCTGACGCAGGCCCGAAAATTTTCAAAGTCCCACGCCTGCCCAAAAATGTTCAAAGTCCCACGCCTGCCCGAAAATTTTCAGTCTGACGCAGGCCCGAAAATTTTCAGTCTGACGCAGGCCCAAACATTTTCAAAGTCCCACGCCTGTTTGAAAATTTTCAAAGTCCCACACTTGTCCGAAAATTTTCAAAGTCTGATGCAGGCCCAAACATTTTCCAAAGTCTGACGCATTCCCAAACATTTTCAGTCTGACGCCTCTCCGAAAATTTTCAAAGTCCCACGCCTGCCCGAAAATTTTCAGTCTGATGCATGCCCAAACATTTTCAAAGTCCCACGCCTGCCCAAACATTTTCAAAGTCCGCCTGTCTGAAAATTTTCAAAGTCCCACACTTGTCCGAAAATTTTCAAAGTCTGATGCAGAACCAAACATTTTCAAAGTCCCACGCCTGCCCAAAAATTTTCAAAGTCCGCCTGTCTGAAAATTTTCAAAGTCCCACACTTGTCCGAAAATTTTCAGTCTGACGCCTGCCCGAAAATTTTCAAAGTCTGACGCAGGCCCAAACATTTTCAAAGTCCCACGCCTGTCTGAAAATTTTCAAAGTCCCACGCCTGTCCGAAAATTTTCCAAAGTCTGACGCCTCTCCGAAAATTTTCAAAGTCCCACGCCTGCCCGAAAATTTTCAAAGTCCCACACTTGTCCGAAAATTTTCAAAGTCTGATGCAGAACCAAACATTTTCAAAGTCTGATGCAGGCGCAAACATTTTCAAAGTCCAACGCCTGCCCGAAAATTTTCAAAGTCCGCCTGTCTGAAAATTTTCAAAGTCCGACACTTGTCCGAAAATTTTCAAAGTCTGATGCAGGCCCAAACTTTTTCAGTCTGACGCCTCTCCGAAAATTTTCAAAGTCCCACGCCTGTCCGAAAATTTTCAAAGTCCCACACTTGTCCGAAAATTTTCAGTCTGATGCATGCCCAAACATTTTCAAAGTCCCACGCCTGCCCAAACATTTTCAAAGTCCGCCTGTCTGAAAATTTTCAAAGTCCCACACTTGTCCGAAAATTTTCAAAGTCTGATGCAGAACCAAACATTTTCAAAGTCCAACGCCTGCCCGAAAATTTTCAAAGTCCGCCTGTCTGAAAATTTTCAAAGTCCCACACTTGTCCGAAAATTTTCAAAGTCTGATGCAGGCCCAAACTTTTTCAGTCTGACGCCTCTCCGAAAATTTTCAAAGTCCCACGCCTGTCCGAAAATTTTCAAAGTCCCACACTTGTCCGAAAATTTTCAGTCTGATGCATGCCCAAACATTTTCAAAGTCCCACGCCTGCCCAAACATTTTCAAAGTCCGCCTGTCTGAAAATTTTCAAAGTCCCACACTTGTCCGAAAATTTTCAGTCTGACGCCTGCCCGAAAATTTTCAAAGTCTGACGCAGGCCCAAACATTTTCAAAGTCCCACGCCTGTCTGAAAATTTTCAAAGTCCCACGCCTGTCCGAAAATTTTCCAAAGTCTGACGCCTCTCCGAAAATTTTCAAAGTCCCACGCCTGCCCGAAAATTTTCAAAGTCCCACACTTGTCCGAAAATTTTCAAAGTCTGATGCAGAACCAAACATTTTCAAAGTCTGATGCAGGCGCAAACATTTTCAAAGTCCAACGCCTGCCCGAAAATTTTCAAAGTCTGATGCAGGCCCAAACTTTTTCAGTCTGACGCCTCTCCGAAAATTTTCAAAGTCCCACACTTGTCCGAAAATTTTCAAAGTCCGCCCGTCTGAAAATTTTCAAAGTCCCACACTTATCCGAAAATTTTCAGTCTGATGCAGGCCCAAACATTTTCAAAGTCCGCCTGTCTGAAATTTTTCAAAGTCCCACACTTGTCCGAAAATTTTCAGTCTGACGCAGGCCCAAAAATTTTCAAAGTCTGACGCAGGCCCAAACATTTTCAGTCTCACGCCTGCCCGAAAATTTTCAAAGTCCCACGCCTGCCCAAAAATTTTCAAATTCTGACGCAGGCCCAAACATTTTCAAAGTCCCACGCCTGTCTGAAAATTTTCAAAGTCCCACGCCTGCCCAAAAATGTTCAAAGTCTGACGCCTGTCCGAAAATTTTCCAAAGTCTGACGCAGGCCCAAACATTTTCAAAGTCTGACGCCTCTCCGAAAATTTTCAAAGTCTGACACAGGCCCAAACATTTTCAAAGTCCCACGCCTGCCCGAAAATTTTCAGTCTGATGCATGCCCAAACATTTTCAAAGTCCCACGCCTGCCAGAACATTTTCAAAGTCCGCCTGTCTGAAAATTTTCAAAGTCCCACGCCTGCCCGAAACTTTTCAAAGTCTGACGCAGGCCCAAACATTTTCAGTCCCACGCCTGCCCGAAAATTTTCAAAGTCTGACGCCTGTCCGAAAATTTTCCAAAGTCTGACGCAGGCCCAAACATTTTCAAAGTCCCACACTTGTCCGAAAATTTTCAAAGTCTGACGCAGGCCCAAACATTTTCAGTCTCACGCCTGCCCGAAAATTTTCAAAGTCCCACGCCTGCCCAAAAATTTTCAAAGTCCGCCCGTCTGAAAATTTTCAGTCCCACACTTATCCGAAAATTTTCAGTCTGATGCAGGCCCAAACATTTTCAAAGTCCGCCTGTCTGAAATTTTTCAAAGTCCCACACTTGTCCGAAAATTTTCAGTCTGACGCAGGCCCAAAAATTTTCAAAGTCTGACGCAGGCCCAAACATTTTCAGTCTCACGCCTGCCCGAAAATTTTCAAAGTCCCACGCCTGCCCAAAAATTTTCAAATTCTGACGCAGGCCCAAACATTTTCAAAGTCCCACGCCTGTCTGAAAATTTTCAAAGTCCCACGCCTGCCCAAAAATGTTCAAAGTCTGACGCCTGTCCGACAATTTTCAAAGTCCCACGCCTGCCCGAAAATTTTCAGTCTGATGCAGGCCCAAACATTTTCAAAGTCTGACGCCTGTCCGAAAATTTTCAAAGTCCCACGCCTGTCTGAAAATTTTCAAAGTCTGACGCAGGCCCAAACATTTTCAAAGTCCGCCTGTCCGAAAATTATCAAAGTCCCACGCCTGTCTGAAAATTTTCAAAGTCTGATGCAGAACCAAACATTTTCAAAGTCTGACGCAGGCCCAAACATTTTCAAAGTCTCACGCCTGCCCGAAAATTTTCAAAGTCCCACGCCTGCCCAAAAATTTTCAAAGTCCGCCCGTCTGAAAATTTTCAAAGTCCCACACTTATCCGAAAATTTTCAGTCTGATGCAGGCCCAAACATTTTCAAAGTCCGCCTGTCTGAAATTTTTCAAAGTCCCACACTTGTCCGAAAATTTTCAGTCTGACGCAGGCCCAAAAATTTTCAAAGTCTGACGCAGGCCCAAACATTTTCAGTCTCACGCCTGCCCGAAAATTTTCAAAGTCCCACGCCTGCCCAAAAATTTTCAAATTCTGACGCAGGCCCAAACATTTTCAAAGTCCCACGCCTGTCTGAAAATTTTCAAAGTCCCACGCCTGCCCAAAAATGTTCAAAGTCTGACGCCTGTCCGAAAATTTTCCAAAGTCTGACGCAGGCCCAAACATTTTCAGTCTGACGCCTCTCCGAAAATTTTCAAAGTCTGACACAGGCCCAAACATTTTCAAAGTCCCACGCCTGCCCGAAAATTTTCAGTCTGATGCATGCCCAAACATTTTCAAAGTCCCACGCCTGCCAGAACATTTTCAAAGTCCGCCTGTCTGAAAATTTTCAAAGTCCCACGCCTGCCCGAAACTTTTCAAAGTCTGACGCAGGCCCAAACATTTTCAGTCCCACGCCTGCCCGAAAATTTTCAAAGTCTGACGCCTGTCCGAAAATTTTCCAAAGTCTGACGCAGGCCCAAACATTTTCAAAGTCTGATACAGGCCCAAACATTTTCAGTCTGACGCCTCTCCGAAAATTTTCAAAGTCCCACGCCTGCCCGAAAATTTTCAAAGTCCCACGCCTGCCCGAAAATTTTCAAAGTCCCACGCCTGCCCGAAAATTTTCAAATTCTGACGCAGGCCCAAACATTTTCAAAGTCAGACGCCTGTCTGAAAATTTTCAAAGTCTGACGCAGGCCCAAACATTTTCAAAGTCTCACGCCTGCCCGAAAATTTTCAAAGTCTGACGCAGGCCCAAACATTTTCAGTCTTATGCAGGCCCAAACATTTTCAAAGTCCCACGCCTGTCCGAAAATTTTCAAAGTCCCACGCCTGCCCGAAAATTTTCAAAGTCTGACGCAGGCCCAAACATTTTCAAAGTCTGATACAGGCCCAAACATTTTCAGTCTGACGCCTCTCCGAAAATTTTCAAAGTCTGACACAGGCCCAAACATTTTCAAAGTCCCACGCCTGCCCAAAAATTTTCAAAGTCCGCCTGTCTGAAAATTTTCAAAGTCCCACACTTGTCCGAAAATTTTCAAAGTCCCACGCCTGCCCGAAAATTTTCAAAGTCCCACGCCTCCCCAAAAATTTTCAGTCTGACGCAGGCCCAAACATTTTCAAAGTCCCACGCCTGTCCGAAAATTTTCAAAGTCTGACGCAGGCCCAAACATTTTCAAAGTCTGATGCAGGCCCAAACATTTTCAAAGTCTCACGCCTGCCCGAAAATTTTCAAAGTCCCACGCCTGCCCAAAAATTTTCAAAGTCTGACGCAGGCCCAAACATTTTCAAAGTCCCACGCCTGCCCAAAAATTTTCAAAGTCCGCCTGTCTGAAAATTTTCAAAGTCCCACACTTGTCCGAAAATTTTCAGTCTGACGCAGGCCCGAAAATTTTCAAAGTCTCACGCCTGCCCAAAAATTTTCAAAGTCCCACGCCTGCCCAAAAATTTTCAAAGTCCGCCTGTTTTTTATTATTTTCAGGCAGGCGTGGGAATTTGAAAATTTTCAGTCTGACGCAGGCCCAAACATTTTCAAATTCCCACGCCTGTCCGAAAATTTTCAAAGTCCCACACCTGCCCGAAAATTTTCAGTCTGACGCAGGCCCGAAAATTTTCAAAGTCCCACGCCTGCCCAAAAATGTTCAAAGTCTGACGCCTGTCCGAAAATTTTCCAAAGTCTGACGCAGGCCCAAACATTTTCAAAGTCTGATCCATCCAAGTTTGGTTTTTTTTTTCCAGAATTTCCATTTTTATAAGCTTGTTTTCATCTTTCTAGCGTCTCTGTGGCGCAATAGGTCAGCGCATTTGGCAGTTAACCGAAAGGTTGGTGGTTCGAGCCCACCTCGGGACGTGGTACTCTTTTTCAGAATTTCCATCTTTATAGCCTTGTTGGCTTGTTGAAATTCAAAAACGGAATCCACCCATCGTTCTTATGTCCCTGTGACGCAATTGACCTTTTGCATAAGCTCCGCCCCCCTTAGTTACTGTTGCTAGTCCGTCAAGCTTGGTGACTCCGACAGCACAAGCCGTGACGGGAAGACTTACACCGGTGTGTATTAGTGATGTCTTTTGGAGCAATACCAGTGCAATATCCTCCAGATCGAGGCAAAAAGGTTTACAATATGCAGTGGAGGGTTATAGTCATAATATTAAATTAGCCAGCGAAGGGGAAACATACAGGACGTACGCTAAATCTGAGAAAACCCCATGACCTATACTTCAGATGCAACCAGCACAGCATTATGGACCAGTCGTGCTCTTGTACTGCCGGGTAAGTTTTCTTACTTATATTAGTCTACTATTGTTAAAATATGAGGATTACTGTTAGGTCAGCAAGTTAGCTAAACCTCGGTGTTTATAGCTAGCTAAACATTAGTGTGTGTTTTTTTTTGTCTTTGAAAGCATCAGATCAGTCATTGTTATTCTTTGTCCATCATAAAAAAAAACATTTATGTCACCCTAGTGTAGCGATAATTGGGTCGTCTTTTGGACGAATTAATAATCTGGACGTTACAGAGGTAAATTATATTTACCTCGATAACCTCTGGGGCACCACGTTGGTTTTGCTTTGGGTTAACAGGAGCAAACAACGACCAAAATCCTTCTTTCATCAGTCATTTATAATCTAAAGTCGCCACACTCGATATTCAGTGGTTCGTTGTACTAACAAAAGAATAATAATCCACTCGGAAACACAGATGATTTAGGCGGAATAGAGTTCATAAAACATGCATTTATTCATGATTGCTACACTACAGAATCAAAACACTGCCTATCTAACTATTCTACCGTCAGAAGAAAAGGAATAAAATAAAGCGAATGAAAATAAGGAAGGAATGCGAATGAATAAAGAAACAGGGAAAAGAGAAATTTGACCTGCCAGATTTGTGATATGTTTCAAACGTAAGTGGCACACAGTGGATACGCCGAGCTAGAAATCAAACGCACACTTACGAGAATCGTTTGCGTCGAATGAGCAGAAAGGTCTTGAAAAAAAAGGGGGAGAAATAGTCAATGTTCGTTCCAAAAAGGCAAGAAAATCAAAAAAAGGGATTTATTCCACAGGTGAGCAAGGGAAAGCCGCTCAGGGGCCTGACGTAGTTGCGCGGCTCGTCCCTTGATTGGTCGGTGATCCGGCGAGGTTGATTCTCGCCAAGGTTGGCTCTGCCGGGCAGCTGTCCGAGTTCAGGTGTTGCAGCTCGGTCAGTACGCGCCTGCGTACGGGGACGGCCAGCCGTTGGAGGTGCGTTGGCACTGCGGCGGAGCGCCACCGAATAGCCGAAAATTTTCAAAGTCCCACACCTGCCCGAAAATTTTCAGTCTGACGCAGGCCCGAAAATTTTCAAAGTCCCACGCCTGCCCAAAAATGTTCAAAGTCTGACGCCTGTCCGAAAATTTTCCAAAGTCTGACGCAGGCCCAAACATTTTCAAAGTCTGATGCAGGCCCAAACATTTTCAAAGTCTGACGCCTGCCCGAAAATTTTCAAAGTCTGACGCAGGCCCGAAAATTTTCAAAGTCTGACGCAGGCCCAAACATTTTCAAAGTCCCACGCCTGTCTGAAAATTTTCAAAGTCCCACGCCTGCCCGAAACTTTTCAAAGTCTGACGCAGGCCCAAACATTTTCAAAGTCCCACGCCTGCCCAAAAATTTTCAAAGTCCGCCTGTCTGAAAATTTTCAAAGTCCCACACTTGTCCGAAAATTTTCAGTCTGACGCAGGCCCGAAAATTTTCAAAGTCTGACGCAGGCCCAAACATTTTCAAAGTCCCACGCCTGCCCAAAAATTTTCAAAGTCCGCCTGTCTGAAAATTTTCAAAGTCCCACACTTGTCCGAAAATGTTCAGTCTGACGCAGGCCCGAAAATTTTCAAAGTCCCACGCCTGCCCAAAAATGTTCAAAGTCCCACGCCTGTCCGAAAATTTTCCAAAGTCTGACGCAGGCCCAAACATTTTCAAAGTCTGATGCAGGCCCAAACATTTTCAAAGTCTGACGCCTCTCCGAAAATTTTCAGTCTGATGCAGGCCCAAACATTTTCAAAGTCCCACGCCTGCCCGAAAATTTTCAAAGTCCCACGCCTGTCTGAAAATTTTCCAAAGTCTGACGCTGGCCCAAACATTTTCAAAGTCTGACGCAGGCCCAAACATTTTCAAAGTCAGACGACTGCCCGAAAATTTTCAAAGTCTGATGCAGGCCCAAACATTTTCAGTCTGATGCAGGCCCGAAAATTTTCAAAGTCCCACACCTGCCCGAAAATTTTCAGTCTGACGCAGGCCCGAAAATTTTCAAAGTCCCACGCCTGCCCAAAAATGTTCAAAGTCTGACGCCTGTCCGAAAATTTTCCAAAGTCTGACGCAGGCCCAAACATTTTCAAAGTCTGATGCAGGCCCAAACATTTTCAAAGTCTGACGCCTGCCCGAAAATTTTCAAAGTCTGACGCAGGCCCGAAAATTTTCAAAGTCTGACGCAGGCCCAAACATTTTCAAAGTCCCACGCCTGTCTGAAAATTTTCAAAGTCCCACGCCTGCCCGAAACTTTTCAAAGTCTGACGCAGGCCCAAACATTTTCAAAGTCCCACGCCTGCCCAAAAATTTTCAAAGTCCGCCTGTCTGAAAATTTTCAAAGTCCCACATTTGTCCGAAAATTTTCAGTCTGACGCAGGCCCGAAAATTTTCAAAGTCTCACGCCTGCCCAAAAATTTTCAAAGTCTGACGCAGGCCCAAACATTTTCAAAGTCCCACGCCTGCCCAAAAATTTTCAAAGTCCGCCTGTCTGAAAATTTTCAAAGTCCCACACTTGTCCGAAAATGTTCAGTCTGACGCAGGCCCGAAAATTTTCAAAGTCCCACGCCTGCCCAAAAATGTTCAAAGTCCCACGCCTGTCCGAAAATTTTCCAAAGTCTGACGCAGGCCCAAACATTTTCAAAGTCTGATGCAGGCCCAAACATTTTCAAAGTCTGACGCCTCTCCGAAAATTTTCAGTCTGATGCAGGCCCAAACATTTTCAAAGTCCCACGCCTGCCCGAAAATTTTCAAAGTCCCACGCCTGTCCGAAAATTTTCCAAAGTCTGACGCTGGCCCAAACATTTTCAAAGTCTGACGCAGGCCCAAACATTTTCAAAGTCAGACGACTGCCCGAAAATTTTCAAAGTCTGATGCAGGCCCAAACATTTTCAGTCTGATGCAGGCCCGAAAATTTTCAAAGTCCCACACCTGCCCGAAAATTTTCAGTCTGACGCAGGCCCGAAAATTTTCAAAGTCCCACGCCTGCCCAAAAATGTTCAAAGTCTGACGCCTGTCCGAAAATTTTCCAAAGTCTGACGCAGGCCCAAACATTTTCAAAGTCTGATGCAGGCCCAAACATTTTCAAAGTCTGACGCCTGCCCGAAAATTTTCAAAGTCTGACGCAGGCCCGAAAATTTTCAAAGTCTCCGACAGCACAAGCCGTGACGGGAAGACTTACACCGGTGTGTATTAGTGATGTCTTTTGGAGCAATACCAGTGCAATATCCTCCAGATCGAGGCAAAAAGGTTTACAATATGCAGTGGAGGGTTATAGTCATAATATTAAATTAGCCAGCGAAGGGGAAACATACAGGACGTACGCTAAATCTGAGAAAACCCCATGACCTATACTTCAGATGCAACCAGCACAGCATTATGGACCAGTCGTGCTCTTGTACTGCCGGGTAAGTTTTCTTACTTATATTAGTCTACTATTGTTAAAATATGAGGATTACTGTTAGGTCAGCAAGTTAGCTAAACCTCGGTGTTTATAGCTAGCTAAACATTAGTGTGTGTTTTTTTTTGTCTTTTGAAAGCATCAGATCAGTCAATTTTCAGTCTGACGCAGGCCCGAAAATTTTCAAAGTCTCACGCCTGCCCAAAAATTTTCAAAGTCTGACGCAGGCCCAAACATTTTCAAAGTCCCACGCCTGCCCAAAAATTTTCAAAGTCCGCCTGTCTGAAAATTTTCAAAGTCCCACACTTGTCCGAAAATGTTCAGTCTGACGCAGGCCCGAAAATTTTCAAAGTCCCACGCCTGCCCAAAAATGTTCAAAGTCCCACGCCTGTCCGAAAATTTTCCAAAGTCTGACGCAGGCCCAAACATTTTCAAAGTCTGATGCAGGCCCAAACATTTTCAAAGTCTGACGCCTCTCCGAAAATTTTCAAAGTCTGATGCAGGCCCAAACATTTTCAAAGTCCCACGCCTGCCCGAAAATTTTCAAAGTCCCACGCCTGTCCGAAAATTTTCAAAAGTCTGACGCTGGCCCAAACATTTTCAAAGTCTGACGCAGGCCCAAACATTTTCAAAGTCCCACGCCTGTCTGAAAATTTTCAAAGTCCCACGCCTGCCCGAAACTTTTCAAAGTCTGACGCAGGCCCAAACATTTTCAAAGTCCCACGCCTGCCCAAAAATTTTCAAAGTCCGCCTGTCTGAAAATTTTCAAAGTCCCACACTTGTCCGAAAATTTTCAGTCTGACGCAGGCCCGAAAATTTTCAAAGTCTCACGCCTGCCCAAAAATTTTCAAAGTCTGACGCAGGCCCAAACATTTTCAAAGTCCCACGCCTGCCCAAAAATTTTCAAAGTCCGCCTGTCTGAAAATTTTCAAAGTCCCACACTTGTCCGAAAATGTTCAGTCTGACGCAGGCCCGAAAATTTTCAAAGTCCCACGCCTGCCCAAAAATGTTCAAAGTCCCACGCCTGTCCGAAAATTTTCCAAAGTCTGACGCAGGCCCAAACATTTTCAAAGTCTGATGCAGGCCCAAACATTTTCAAAGTCTGACGCCTCTCCGAAAATTTTCAAAGTCTGATGCAGGCCCAAACATTTTCAAAGTCCCACGCCTGCCCGAAAATTTTCAAAGTCCCACGCCTGTCCGAAAATTTTCCAAAGTCTGACGCTGGCCCAAACATTTTCAAAGTCTGACGCAGGCCCAAACATTTTCAAAGTCAGACGACTGCCCGAAAATTTTCAAAGTCTGATGCAGGCCCAAACATTTTCAGTCTGATGCAGGCCCGAAAATTTTCAAAGTCCCACGCCTGCCCGAAAATTTTCAAAGTCTGACGCAGGCCCAAACATTTTCAAAGTCAGACGACTGCCCGAAATTTTTCAAAGTCTGATGCAGGCCCAAACATTTTCAGTCTGATGCAGGCCCGAAAATTTTCAAAGTCCCACGCCTGCCCGAAAATTTTCAAAGTCTGACGCAGGCCCAAACATTTTCAAAGTCAGACGACTGCCCGAAAATTTTCAAAGTCTGATGCAGGCCCAAACATTTTCAGTCTGATGCAGGCCCGAAAATTTTCAAAGTCCCACGCCTGGCTGAAAATTTTCAAAGTCCCACACTTGTCCGAAAATTTTCAGTCTTATGCAGGCCCAAACATTTTCAAAGTCCCACGCCTGTCTGAAAATTTTCAAAGTCCCACGCCTGCCCGAAAATTTTCAAAGTCCCACGCCTGTCCGAAAATTTTCAAAGTCTGACGCAGGCCCGAACATTTTCAAATTCCCACGCCTGTCCGAAAATTTTCAAAGTCTGATGCAGGCCCAAACATTTTCAAAGTCTGATGCAGGCCCAAACATTTTCAAAGTCTCACGCCTGCCCAAAAAATTTCAAAGTCTGACGCCTGCCCGAAAATTTTCAAAGTCCGACGCCGGCCCAAACATTTTCAAAGTCTGATGCAGGCCCAAACATTTTCAAAGTCCCACGCCTGTCTGAAAAGTTTCAAAGTCCCACACCAATCTTTTCAATAGCCTGGGTTAAAAGGGTTGCAGTACCGCGGGCCACCATCGGGCGCTGCAGATAGGGCACCCGGTTCCCTATCTGGGGACCTTTCCACCCAAACCGCAAAATGGAGTTGTCACGATTTCAGAAGGGAGCCATTTCAGACGTGACACCTCCAGGGCTGAACAAGGGAGGCTCACCAGACGTATGTCCGACAAAGAGGAGGGTTGGGGCGGCCTCCTTGGGCAGACGGCCTGCTCTCTGGCCTGGTTGTCAGATTTTTTCAAAGTCTGATGCCTGCCTGAAATATTTCAGTCCCATGCTGGCCAGAATTTTTTCTAAGTCCCAAAAACGGAATCCACCCATCGTTCTAACATCTCTGTGGTGCAATAGGTTGGCACATTAGGGTGTTAACTGAAAGGTTGGTGGTGTGAGCCCACCTTGGTACAGATGTTCCTTTTGGATTTGAGCGAGTTGGCTTATGTGTTGAAATTCACAGCTGTAAATGCCATGACTTGTTGCGTCTCTCCAGCTCAATCGGTCACTGCATTTTGCTATTAGCTGAAAGGGTGGTGGTTTGAGCCCACACAAGTTTGAGGTACACTTTTTCAGAATTTCCATTTTGATAAGCTTGTTAAAATTCAAAAACGGAATCCACCCATCTTTCTCGTGTCTCTGTGGTGCAATAGGTCAGCGCATTCGGCTGTTAACCGAAAGGTTGGTGGTTCGAGCCCACCTTGGGACGTGGTACACTTTTTCAGAATTTCCATTTTTATAACCTTGTTGGCTTGTTAAAATTCAAATACGGAAACCACCCATCTTTCCAATTTCACTGTGGCGCAATAGGTCAGCGCATTAGGCTGTTATCTGAAAGATTGGTGGTTTGAGCCCACCTTGGTACAGAAGTTTCTTTTGGATTTGAGCTAGTTGGCTTATGTGTTGAAATTCAAAGCTGTAAATGCCATGACTTGTTGCGTCTCTCGAGCTCAATCGATCACTGCATTTTATTAACTGAAAGTGTGGTGGTTTGAGCCCACCCAAGTTTGAGGTACACTTTTTCAGAACTTCCATTTTGATAAGCTTGTTGAAATTAAAAAACGGATTCCACCCATCTTTCTAACATCTCTGTGGCGCAATAGCTTAGCGCATTTGGCTGTTCACCGAAAGGTTGGTCACTGAATATTGCTATGACCTGAAAGGGTGGTGTCTTGACCCCATCCAAGTTTGTTTTTTTTTTTCCAGAATTTCCATTTTTATAAGCTTGTTTTCATCTTTCTAGCGTCTCTGTGGCGCAATAGGTCAGCACATTTGGCAGTTAACCGAAAGGTTGGTGGTTCGAGCCCACCTCGGGACGTGGTACTCTTTTTCAGAATTTCCATCTTTATAGCCTTGTTGGCTTGTTGAAATTCAAAAACGGAATCCACCCATCGTTCTTATGTCCCTGTGACGCAATTGACCTTTTGCATAAGCTCCGCCCCCCTTAGTTACTGTTGCTAGTCCGTCAAGCTTGGTGACTCCGACAGCACAAGCCGTGACGGGAAGACTTACACCGGTGTGTATTAGTGATGTCTTTTGGAGCAATACCAGTGCAATATCCTCCAGATCGAGGCAAAAAGGTTTACAATATGCAGTGGAGGGTTATAGTCATAATATTAAATTAGCCAGCGAAGGGGAAACATACAGGACGTACGCTAAATCTGAGAAAACCCCATGACCTATACTTCAGATGCAACCAGCACAGCATTATGGACCAGTCGTGCTCTTGTACTGCCGGGTAAGTTTTCTTACTTATATTAGTCTACTATTGTTAAAATATGAGGATTACTGTTAGGTCAGCAAGTTAGCTAAACCTCGGTGTTTATAGCTAGCTAAACATTAGTGTGTGTGTTTTTTTGTCTTTGAAAGCATCAGATCAGTCATTGTTATTCTTTGTCCATCATAAAAAAAAACATTTATGTCACCCTAGTGTAGCGATAATTGGGTCGTCTTTTGGACGAATTAATAATCTGGACGTTACAGAGGTAAATTATATTTACCTCGATAACCTTTGGGGCACCACGTTGGTTTTGCTTTGGGTTAACAGGAGCAAACAACGACCAAAATCCTTCTTTCATCAGTCATTTATAATCTAAAGTCGCCACACTCGATATTCAGTGGTTCGTTGTACTAACAAAAGAATAATAATCCACTCGGAAACACAGATGATTTAGGCGGAATAGAGTTCATAAAACATGCATTTATTCATGATTGCTACACTACAGAATCAAAACACTGCCTATCTAACTATTCTACCGTCAGAAGAAAAGGAATAAAATAAAGCGAATGAAAATAAGGAAGGAATGCGAATGAATAAAGAAACAGGGAAAAGAGAAATTTGACCTGCCAGATTTGTGATATGTTTCAAACGTAAGTGGCACACAGTGGATACGCCGAGCTAGAAATCAAACGCACACTTACGAGAATCGTTTGCGTCGAATGAGCAGAAAGGTCTTGAAAAAAAAGGGGGAGAAATAGTCAATGTTCGTTCCAAAAAGGCAAGAAAATCAAAAAAAGGGATTTATTCCACAGGTGAGCAAGGGAAAGCCGCTCAGGGGCCTGACGTAGTTGCGCGGCTCGTCCCTTGATTGGTCGGTGATCCGGCGAGGTTGATTCTCGCCAAGGTTGGCTCTGCCGGGCAGCTGTCCGAGTTCAGGTGTTGCAGCTCGGTCAGTACGCGCCTGCGTACGGGGACGGCCAGCCGTTGGAGGTGCGTTGGCACTGCGGCGGAGCGCCACCGAATAGCCGAAAATTTTCAAAGTCCCACACCTGCCCGAAAATTTTCAGTCTGACGCAGGCCCGAAAATTTTCAAAGTCCCACGCCTGCCCAAAAATGTTCAAAGTCTGACGCCTGTCCTAAAATTTTCCAAAGTCTGACGCAGGCCCAAACATTTTCAAAGTCTGATGCAGGCCCAAACATTTTCAAAGTCTGACGCCTGCCCGAAAATTTTCAAAGTCTGACGCAGGCCCGAAAATTTTCAAAGTCTGACGCAGGCCCAAACATTTTCAAAGTCCCACGCCTGTCTGAAAATTTTCAAAGTCCCACGCCTGCCCGAAACTTTTCAAAGTCTGACGCAGGCCCAAACATTTTCAAAGTCCCACGCCTGCCCAAAAATTTTCAAAGTCCGCCTGTCTGAAAATTTTCAAAGTCCCACACTTGTCCGAAAATTTTCAGTCTGACGCAGGCCCGAAAATTTTCAAAGTCTCACGCCTGCCCAAAAATTTTCAAAGTCTGACGCAGGCCCAAACATTTTCAAAGTCCCACGCCTGCCCAAAAATTTTCAAAGTCCGCCTGTCTGAAAATTTTCAAAGTCCCACACTTGTCCGAAAATGTTCAGTCTGACGCAGGCCCGAAAATTTTCAAAGTCCCACGCCTGCCCAAAAATGTTCAAAGTCCCACGCCTGTCCGAAAATTTTCCAAAGTCTGACGCAGGCCCAAACATTTTCAAAGTCTGATGCAGGCCCAAACATTTTCAAAGTCTGACGCCTCTCCGAAAATTTTCAAAGTCTGATGCAGGCCCAAACATTTTCAAAGTCCCACGCCTGCCCGAAAATTTTCAAAGTCCCACGCCTGTCCGAAAATTTTCAAAGTCCCACGCCTGTCCGAAAATTTTCCAAAGTCTGACGCTGGCCCAAACATTTTCAAAGTCTGACGCAGGCCCAAACATTTTCAAAGTCAGACGACTGCCCGAAAATTTTCAAAGTCTGATGCAGGCCCAAACATTTTCAGTCTGATGCAGGCCCGAAAATTTTCAAAGTCCCACGCCTGCCCGAAAATTTTCAAAGTCTGACGCAGGCCCAAACATTTTCAAAGTCAGACGACTGCCCGAAAATTTTCAAAGTCTGATGCAGGCCCAAACATTTTCAGTCTGATGCAGGCCCGAAAATTTTCAAAGTCCCACGCCTGCCCGAAAATTTTCAAAGTCTGACGCAGGCCCAAACATTTTCAAAGTCAGACGACTGCCCGGAAATTTTCAAAGTCTGATGCAGGCCCAAACATTTTCAGTCTGATGCAGGCCCGAAAATTTTCAAAGTCCCACGCCTGGCTGAAAATTTTCAAAGTCCCACACTTGTCCGAAAATTTTCAGTCTTATGCAGGCCCAAACATTTTCAAAGTCCCACGCCTGTCTGAAAATTTTCAAAGTCCCACGCCTGCCCGAAAATTTTCAAAGTCCCACGCCTGTCCGAAAATTTTCAAAGTCTGACGCAGGCCCGAACATTTTCAAATTCCCACGCCTGTCCGAAAATTTTCAAAGTCTGATGCAGGCCCAAACATTTTCAAAGTCTGATGCAGGCCCAAACATTTTCAAAGTCTCACGCCTGCCCAAAAATTTTCAAAGTCTGACGCCTGCCCGAAAATTTTCAAAGTCCGACGCCGGCCCAAACATTTTCAAAGTCTGATGCAGGCCCAAACATTTTCAAAGTCCCACGCCTGTCTGAAAAGTTTCAAAGTCCCACCACAATCTTTTCAATAGCCTGAGTTAAAAGGGTTGCAGTACCGCGGGCCACCATCGGGCGCTGCAGATAGGGCACCCGGTTCCCTATCTGGGGACCTTTCCACCCAAACCGCAAAATGGAGTTGTCACGATTTCAGAAGGGAGCCATTTCAGACGTGACACCTCCAGGGCTGAACAAGGGAGGCTCACCAGACGTATGTCCGACAAAGAGGAGGGTTGGGGCGGCCTCCTTGGGCAGACAGCCTGCTCTCTGGCCTGGTTGTCAGATTTTTTCAAAGTCTGATGCCTGCCTGAAATATTTCAGTCCCATGCTGGCCAGAATTTTTTCTAAGTCCCAAAAACGGAATCCACCCATCGTTCTAACATCTCTGTGGTGCAATAGGTTGGCACATTAGGGTGTTAACTGAAAGGTTGGTGGTGTGAGCCCACCTTGGTACAGATGTTCCTTTTGGATTTGAGCGAGTTGGCTTATGTGTTGAAATTCACAGCTGTAAATGCCATGACTTGTTGCGTCTCTCCAGCTCAATCGGTCACTGCATTTTGCTATTAGCTGAAAGGGTGGTGGTTTGAGCCCACCCAAGTTTGAGGTACACTTTTTCAGAATTTCCATTTTGATAAGCTTGTTAAAATTCAAAAACGGAATCCACCCATCTTTCTCGTGTCTCTGTGGTGCAATAGGTCAGCGCATTCGGCTGTTAACCGAAAGGTTGGTGGTTCGAGCCCACCTTGGGACGTGGTACACTTTTTCAGAATTTCCATTTTTATAACCTTGTTGGCTTGTTAAAATTCAAATACGGAAACCACCCATCTTTCCAATTTCACTGTGGCGCAATAGGTCAGCGCATTAGGCTGTTATCTGAAAGATTGGTGGTTTGAGCCCACCTTGGTACAGAAGTTTCTTTTGGATTTGAGCTAGTTGGCTTATGTGTTGAAATTCAAAGCTGTAAATGCCATGACTTGTTGCGTCTCTCGAGCTCAATCGATCACTGCATTTTATTAACTGAAAGTGTGGTGGTTTGAGCCCACCCAAGTTTGAGGTACACTTTTTCAGAACTTCCATTTTGATAAGCTTGTTGAAATTAAAAAACGGATTCCACCCATCTTTCTAACATCTCTGTGGCGCAATAGCTTAGCGCATTTGGCTGTTCACCGAAAGGTTGGTCACTGAATATTGCTATGACCTGAAAGGGTGGTGTCTTGACCCCATCCAAGTTTGGTTTTTTTTTTCCAGAATTTCCATTTTTATAAGCTTGTTTTCATCTTTCTAGCGTCTCTGTGGCGCAATAGGTCAGCGCATTTGGCAGTTAACCGAAAGGTTGGTGGTTCGAGCCCACCTCGGGACGTGGTACTCTTTTTCAGAATTTCCATCTTTATAGCCTTGTTGGCTTGTTGAAATTCAAAAACGGAATCCACCCATCGTTCTTATGTCCCTGTGACGCAATTGACCTTTTGCATAAGCTCCGCCCCCCTTAGTTACTGTTGCTAGTCCGTCAAGCTTGGTGACTCCGACAGCACAAGCCGTGACGGGAAGACTTACACCGGTGTGTATTAGTGATGTCTTTTGGAGCAATACCAGTGCAATATCCTCCAGATCGAGGCAAAAAGGTTTACAATATGCAGTGGAGGGTTATAGTCATAATATTAAATTAGCCAGCGAAGGGGAAACATACAGGACGTACGCTAAATCTGAGAAAACCCCATGACCTATACTTCAGATGCAACCAGCACAGCATTATGGACCAGTCGTGCTCTTGTACTGCCGGGTAAGTTTTCTTACTTATATTAGTCTACTATTGTTAAAATATGAGGATTACTGTTAGGTCAGCAAGTTAGCTAAACCTCGGTGTTTATAGCTAGCTAAACATTAGTGTGTGTTTTTTTTTGTCTTTGAAAGCATCAGATCAGTCATTGTTATTCTTTGTGCATCATAAAAAAAAAAACATTTATGTCACCCTAGTGTAGCGATAATTGGGTCGTCTTTTGGACGAATTAATAATCTGGACGTTACAGAGGTAAATTATATTTACCTCGATAACCTCTGGGGCACCACGTTGGTTTTGCTTTGGGTTAACAGGAGCAAACAACGACCAAAATCCTTCTTTCATCAGTCATTTATAATCTAAAGTCGCCACACTCGATATTCAGTGGTTCGTTGTACTAACAAAAGAATAATAATCCACTCGGAAACACAGATGATTTAGGCGGAATAGAGTTCATAAAACATGCATTTATTCATGATTGCTACACTACAGAATCAAAACACTGCCTATCTAACTATTCTACCGTCAGAAGAAAAGGAATAAAATAAAGCGAATGAAAATAAGGAAGGAATGCGAATGAATAAAGAAACAGGGAAAAGAGAAATTTGACCTGCCAGATTTGTGATATGTTTCAAACGTAAGTGGCACACAGTGGATACGCCGAGCTAGAAATCAAACGCACACTTACGAGAATCGTTTGCGTCGAATGAGCAGAAAGGTCTTGAAAAAAAAGGGGGAGAAATAGTCAATGTTCGTTCCAAAAAGGCAAGAAAATCAAAAAAAGGGATTTATTCCACAGGTGAGCAAGGGAAAGCCGCTCAGGGGCCTGACGTAGTTGCGCGGCTCGTCCCTTGATTGGTCGGTGATCCGGCGAGGTTGATTCTCGCCAAGGTTGGCTCTGCCGGGCAGCTGTCCGAGTTCAGGTGTTGCAGCTCGGTCAGTACGCGCCTGCGTACGGGGACGGCCAGCCGTTGGAGGTGCGTTGGCACTGCGGCGGAGCGCCACCGAATAGCAGGTGAGGTGCGCGGCTTAGGTGCACAACCTTGAGTCCGGCGATACGTTGCAAGTGTACGCCGGGTCCGCGGAGTCCGGGCGGGCAAGCACCGATGGTGGAACAAAAAACAAAAAAAAAAAAAGCAAAAGAGTCTTTAGTCAGCGTTGCAGTTTGCACCTGCTTTGGCGTGGCGTGGAGCGAGGGTCCGCTCTCGGCAACGGTTGCTGCCAGAAAAGAGAAGGGCCACGTGGTTGGCAAGTTTCTTGGAACAAAGAGTTCGAGCAGGCTGGGGCACTTGCAGGTCGTGCAAGAGAGTTTTGGAAGAGGCTTGGAAGCCAGAGGCAAGAGGCGGAAGAGCAGGAAGAGGGAAGAGCAGGAAGAGGCAAGAGCGAGGTCCCCTCATCCTTTTAAAGTCTTTGGGCGGGACTTCAGTGGGTGGTGACACACCCTTCTGCTCGCTCGGGCAGACTTTAAGAAAAAATTCTTAAAGAGATTAATAATTTGGCATTAAATTTGGTCAGTCTGGCAAATCAGTTTTCCCACACAACCCATTTAACACACATCGTAATTAATGCATCATAAACTAACTTGTGAGGTAACTTCTACTTGTCTAATCTGACTGAACTGAGAGATATTGATTATCTTTCATTCTTTATGGAGTACAAATGAAATAGGATGTTCATACACACAAAGATATAACATGAATCATTCGTAGTTCAGTTGTCTGTCAAGAATTATCATGGTATAAATGTGTAAAATGCGGTTACTTATGTGAATTGTCACTAAGGATAGTTCCAAGTTTCACCACTTGGCGGTGCTGTTGCTCCATCTAGACGTTCCAGGAAGGGTGAGGCGCCAGAATACCCTTTGTGATTGATAAGAAGTCATGAACATTCCTTTGATCGGTCATTCGTGTATTCCAAATCATTGGAGCCATTTGTTCGGGCTCCAAGAAGACGGGCTTGAATACACTCCTTCGGCAGACGCATAAATTCCTTTGTCACCTGGTCAGCGGCTTCAAAAGAGTTGTGTTGGTGGTTGGGTGACCACCTGCAGAGATAACCAAGTTTAGATCCTGTCTGGGCAGTGGAATATTTATGCGGCTGCAGAGAATTTGCTTTAGAAGAGGCAAACTTTAAAAAAAAAGTTGGAGGGTGGAGTGGGCCTAGAGGCCATAGTTGTTACACTAGCCATGGATTTAGTTAAGGTTAACAGCCTTCGAGCTGCTCTCTTGTCTGGTTCAACACTTGTACAGCAAGCACAAGGTTGGGATACTCCGGAGACGGGTGTCCGTTCACAAAATGCTGCATGAAAAATGAAAACAAGATAAGCTCGAGGCACTTATTAGGACGCTAAGTTTTCCAAAATTGACGAAGCTTTGTGTTAACGTTAGCTCGCAACATTTAGACAAATGCAAAAGCTAACAGAAGACATTAAACTAACATTAACCACTGACTGAACAAGCTTAACTTAGATGGCAATGACATTCTAGTAATATATATATATACAAAGTCGATTTTATGGGATGGATGGCACGCCCGACTTGGGTCACCGATATGCCTTTATTTCACTGTGGCCCCCGGATCAAGCATTTATAGCGGGACGGCTGTTTTCTTTTCTTTGATATCGTTTTGTTATTGCCCCGAAAGCAAACTACACTACAGCTAGCTAGTTAGCCCGATAGAGTTAGCATAGTCTTACCTTAGCACAGTGCGATTTACATACTCGGTAGGCACACCGCTTCATCATTTTGGAGGTCCGGAGCTTGTTAATGGTTGTCACTCTTAATCTGTAAAGTTTTATGGTGGTTAGCAGTCTCGTAAGCCATCAAATAAAATCAATCAGACTATGGATGTCATCGAGAGCTGAGTAAAGCGTGACGGACTATGCTTACATAGCAACGGTTGCTAAATGTGTGATTGGTCAATGCTCGTTTTGGGGGCGGAATTTGCGAAAGGTCAATAGGTTGCTGCATTAGGGTGTTAACTGAAAGGTTGGTGGTTTGAGCCCACCTAGGGCCGTAGAACACTTTTTCAGAATTTCCATTTTTTGTAACCTTGTTGGCTTGTTAAAATTCAAATACGGAATCCACCCATCTTCTAATGTCTCTGGGGCGCATTAGGTCAGCGCATTCGGCTGTTAACTGAAAGGTTGGTGGTTTGAGCCCACCTTGGTACAGAAGTTCCTTTTGGATTTGAGCTAGTTGGCTTATGTGTCGAAATTCGAAGCTGTAAATGCCATGACTTGTTGCGTCTCTCGAGCTCAATCGGTCACTGCATTTTGTTATTAGCTGAAAGGGTGGTGGTTTGAGCCCACCCAAGTTTGAGGTACACTTTTTCAGAATTTCCATTTTGAGAAGCTTGTTGGCTTGTTAAAATTCAAAAACGGAATCCACCCATCTTTCTAACATCCCAGTGGTGCAATAGGTTAGCGCATTAGGCTGTTAACTGAAAGGTTGGTGGTTTGAGCCCACCTAGGGATGTTTTACACTTTTTCAGAATTTGCATTTTAATAACCTTGTTGGCTTGTTGAAATTCAAAAACGGAATCCACCCATCTTTTGAATGTCTCTGTGGCTCAATAGGTCAGCACATTAGGCTGCTAACTGAAAGGTTGGTGGTTTGAGCCCACCTAGGGACCTTTTTCAGATTTTCATAACCTTGTTGGCTCGTTAAAATTCAAAAACAGAATCCACCCATCTTTCTAATGTCTCTGTGGCGCAATAGGTCAGCGTATTAGGCTGTTAACTGAAAGATTGGTGGTTTGAGCCCACCTTGGTACAGAAGTTCCTTTTGGATTTGAGCTAGTTGGCTTATGACCCAATGACTGACTCGCCAGCGAGTCTCACCAATAGGTTGAGAGGGCTGTATGGAGAGCAATCTCTCCATACAGCTAAATAAAAGTCTCTCCAGGCAGCTGCCTGCTGATGACGGTTCGCCCATGCCCCCCCCAACATGCCACATTCAGCTATCTACTAATCGTCTGACTCCACCAAACCTCAGCAAACAGCTCCCCACCCGCCGACCTCCATCTTTGGTTAAGGAGAATCTCAACTACAGCTCGGTCTGATATGCTTTGGGTCCAGACTACATATACAATATAAAAAATGTGTGTTCCCAGAATAAGTCAGGACCCAAGGAAGCTTGTAGCATTCCTGATTACAAGAAATAGAAAGTTGGCAAAAGAAATGAGAAGAAATAAGTCAGAAGCTACAAACCTAGTCAGTATAGCTTGTCAACCTCTGACTAAACCAGCGTCTCCGATTACCACTGTGAAACTAGCACTACTAAATATAAGATCACTAGTTAACAAATCATTGTTGATTCATGACATTATTATGACATATGATCTTGACTTATTTCTCCTCAGTGAAACATGGCTCACAGAAGGTTCCTGCAACACTGTTCTCAATGAGGCAACACCAACAAATTTTAGTTTCATGAACAAATGTAATGGCAAAAAAGGCGGTGGACTTGCTGCCATTTTTAAATCTCTATTTCAGTGTAAAGAAATTTCATTGGGAGGCTTTAATTCATTTGAATATCTTAGTCTTTTGGTAAAAGGTGAACCAAACATCGTCATTGTCATAATTTATAGACCTCCAAAACAAAAAGGCAGATTCATGGAGGAATTTGAAGAAATGCTGTCAGTAATTTGTACTGACTATGAATATCTGGTCTTAACTGGAGACTTTAACATTCATGTTGACAACAACTTAGACAAAAATACCAAAGAATTTTGTAATATACTTGATACTTTTGGTCTCTCACAACATGTAAAAGGTCCAACACACAATCAAGGTCACATTCTTGATCTCGTCATCTCTAAAGGTGTTGACATTTTATCTGTTGAGGTGAAAGATCTGGCTATTTCAGATCATTCCTGTGTGTTTTTTGAATTCCAAACAATCCCAGAAGTTCAAACAACTACTGTCTCTATTAAAAAAAGGTACATAAATGAGAATACACGCAACATGTTTATGGAATTAATGGCTGCATCACCAACTGTAAATGCAGAGACCGTTGATGAACTTCTGGATGAATTCACCTCAAAAATCTCGAATGTTTTGGACGCTGTTGCTCCTATTAAAACTAAGACCATTTCATCCCGAACTAAAACACCTTGGAGGTGTGCTACCAACATAATGACTTTGAAATCTAAATGCAGAAAAGCAGAGCGAAAGTGGAGAAAAACTAAACTCCAAGTTCATTTTGACCTGTACAGACAATGTCTTTGTCATTTTAACCAAGAGTTAGTAATAGCTAGACAACAACACTTTTCTGAAATTATTAGTAGGAACCTCAACAATACACGCACTCTATTTGCCGTGGTTGACACACTTACAAATCCCCCAAATCAAACAGCGCCAGAACTCCTCTCAACAGATAAATGCAATGAATTTGCCTGATACTTTAGTGAAAAAGTACAAGCCATCAGGTCAAACATTGTTACAAACCAGCAAAATAACAAAATGATGCAGCACTTAAAACCACCTAGGAATAATTTAATTACCATGACAGAATTTGACTCAGTGGATCAAAATACTGTAGTAGACTTGGTTCAGCAATTGAAACCTTCCACGAGCTGTCTTGACTCAATACCATCTGGCTTTTTCAAAACCATTGTGAAATCTGTTGATCGATTTCAACAAATAATTAATTGCTCACTTCAATCAGGTGAGCTTCCTAAATCTCTAAAAGTAGCCGCCGTTAAGCCCATTCTAAAAAAGAGAACACTGGATGTCTCCCTGCTATCAAATTATAGACCAATCGCAAGCCTTCCCTTCGTAACTAAAATACAGTGGTACCTCTACTTCCGAAATTAATTGGTTCTGGAAGAAAGTTCTTAAGTAGAAAAATTTGTAAGTAGAGAGTCATTTTCCATGTAAATGCCCTAATCCTTTCCAACCCTCCCAAATTTCAGACATAAATGTTTTATAAAGCATAAAAATGCATCAAAACATGTAACAAATACATATTGCAATTAGATTATTGCACAATAAATGAGAGTTGTGCATAATGTAAATAACAAATAATAGAGTTAGGAATAAAAATGATGGTCATTTACCTTTTTAACTGCTGTCCTCATCGTTTTTTGCCCTCTGGTTCATGTTTTCCTCTTTCAGAAGTTTTTTTTTTTTGTTTTGCCTGGTGTTTTATAAAGAACTGATCCATGGATGTTTTTTTTTTTCCGGAAATGTCCAAGGCAAACATCATCTTAGTGAGCAAACGCCCGACTGGTGAACACTTTTTCTGGGCGATTCTTTTAAACAAATTCTGAAACTTCATGGAAACTTCCGGTATGGCGAGGCATCTTTTTCCAAAAAAGGCCCGTCTCGTCGCAATTAAAAACTTACTGTGCCTTCATCAATCACCATTTGTTTGAATTTTTGCACAAATTCGTTGGCCGTTAGTTCATACATTTACGAAAAACTATCCAACACCTCATGGGCCGCGGAATGAATGATGAGGACGCTGTATAGACACCGATCTAGTATACGCTCATAGATACCTATGATATAGTTTCCTCTTAGCCAATGGGATGTCAGAACGATGCACAAACACCGATCTAGTATTTACGCTCATGGATACCTATGGTAGGAAATAGCCATAGCCGAAAGTATGTTGCGTTCGGTAATGTATTTTTACCTTTCGTATCTAGAAATTTATTTCGTAACAAGAGGCAATATTTTCCAGTTGAGGCGTTTCGTAACTCGAAAATTTCGTATGAAGAGACGTTCGTAAGTAGAGGTTCCACTGTAGTTGAAAAAGTGGTTTTTAATCAACTCAGCAATTTCTTGAGCTTAAACGGACTTTTGGATAAATTCCAGTCAGGTTTCCGACCTCATCACAGTACAGAAACAGCTCTGATTAAAGTACTGAACGATATAAGATTGAGCACTGATGCAGGTAAGGTATCAGTGCTCGTCTTGTTGGACCTCAGTGCAGCATTTGACACAATTGTTCATAATATACTGCTAGACAGGCTGGAAACTTGGGTGGGATTAAATGGAACAGTCCTTAAATGGTTCAGGTCCTATTTGGAGGAAAGGAGTTACTTTGTGACTATTGGAAATTTTGAATCTGATCGAAAGGCCATGACATGTGGGGTTCCTCAATGTTAGTCCTTGGACCCCTGTTGTTCAGTCTGTATATGTTACCTTTGGGTCAAATGCTTCAGAACGCCGATGTTGACTATCATAGTTATGCAGATGACACACAACTGTATTTATCAATGTCCCCAAATGACAGCAGTTCTATTAACGTATTGTGTCATTCTCTAGAGCAAATTAACAACTGGATGAACCAAAATTTCCTTCAGCTGAACGAAAACAAAACGGAGCTCATTGTTTTCGGCAATAAAGAAAACAGGATTGCTGTTAAAAAAAAACAAACAGCTTGAGTCACTGTCTTTAGAAACTAAAGACCAAGTTCGAAATCTTGGGGTACTAATAGACTCAGACCTGACCTTCAGCAATCATATTAAATTCATCACTAAAACAGCATTTTACCAGCTGAAAAACATATCCAGACTGAAGGACTGCATGCTTCAAGCAGACAAAGAGAAGCTTATCCATGCTTTTATCTCCAGCAGACTAGATTAATGTAACAGTCTTCTGACTGGACTCTCTCAAAAGAACATGAGACAATTGCAGCTCATTCAGAACGCTGCAGCTCGAGTTCTGACCAAAACAAAGAGATCAGAACATATTACTCCAGTACTTAAGGATTTACACTGGCTCCCTGTCAGCTGTAGAATCGATTTTAAAGTTCTGCTACTCGTCTATAAATCGCTAAATGGTTTGGGTCCTGAATATATCCAAGAAATGCTGACTGAGTACAAACCCAGCAGGGCTCTGAGATCTACAGACTTGGGCCAACTAGTGGAACCTAGAGTTCGACGCAAACATGGTGAAGCTGCATTTAGCTATTATGCTGCACACAGCTGGAATAGGCTACCAACAGAAGTGAAGTCAGCCCCGAGTGTAAATGCTTTTAAATCCAGGGTAAAAACTTGGCTTTTTTTGAGATACCTTTGATTAGGGACTTTTTAAACAGCTTTAATTAAGTGTTTTTTATTATTTTAAACTTCCTTATGTTAAATGTTTTAAAGTTTGTTGAATAATGTTTTAAGATTGTTATTGTATGTTCTTTTTAGTAAATTTTGTAACCTATTTTCATTTATTTGTCTTCCTCTGAATGTTAACTACTGTTTCTTGATACCTATGTGTTGTCTTTCCTTGTGTAAAGCACATTGAGTTGCCTTGTGTATGAAATGTGCGAAACAAATAAACTTGCCTTGCCTTGCCTTATGTGAAATTCAAAGCTGTAAATGCCATGACTTGTCGCGTCTCTCGAGCTCAATAGGTCACTGAATATTACTATGACCTGAAAGAGTGGTGGTTTGAGCCCACCCAAGTTTGAGGTACACTTTTTCAGGTTCCATTTTGATAAGCTTGTTGAAATTCAAAAACGGAATCCACCCATCTATCTAATGTCTCTGTGGCGCAATCGGTAAGTGCATTCGGCTGTTCCCCGAAAGGCTGGTGGTTCGAGCCCACCTAGGGAAGTGGTACACTTTTTCAGAATTTCCATTTTTATACCCGTTGGCTTGTTGAAATTCAAAAACGGAATCCACCCATCGTTCTTATTCCTCTGTGACGCAATAGGTTGGCGCATTAGGGTGTTAACTGAAAGGTTGATGGTTTGAGCCCACCTTGGTACAGAAGTTTCTTTTGGATTTGAGCTAGTTAGCTTATGTGTTGAAATTCAAAACTGTAAATGCCATGACTTGTTGCGTCTCTCAAGCTCAATCGGTCACTGCATTTTGCTATGAGCTGAAAGGGTGGTGGTTTGAGCCCACCCAATTTTGAGATACACTTTTTCAGAATTTCGAGCTCGTTGGCTTGTTGAAATTCAAAAACTGAATCCACCCATCATTCTTACGTCTCTGTGACGCAATAGGTTGGCGCATTAGGGTGTTAACTCAAACGGTGTTGGTTTGAGCCCACCTTGGTACAGAAGTTTCTTTTGGATTTGAGCTAGTTGGCTTATGTGTTGAAATTCAAAGCTGTAAATGCCATGACTTGTTGCGTCTCTCGAGCTCATTCGATCACTGCATGTTGTTATTAGCTGAAAGGGTGCTCGTTTGAGCCCACCCAAGTTTGAGGTATACTTTGAAAGAATTTCCATTTTGAGAAGCTTGTTGGCTTGTTAAAATTCAAAAACGGAATCCACCCATCTTTCTAATGTCTCTGTGGAGCAATAGGTTAGCACATTGGCTGTTAACCGAAAGGTTGGTGGTTTGAGCCCAGCAATGGATGTTTTACACTTTTTCAGAATTTCCATTTTTATAACCTTGTTGGCTTGTTAAAATTCAAATACGGAATCCACCCATCTTTCTAATCTCTCTAGTCCGCAATAGGTCAGCGCATTAGGCTGTTAACTGAAAGGTTGGTTGTTTGAGCCCACCTTGGTACAGAAGTTCCTTTTGGATTTGAGCGAGTTGGCTTATCTGTTGAAATTCAAAGCTGTAAATGCCATGACTTGTTGCGTCTCTCGAGCTCAATCATCACTGCATTTTGCTATTAGCTGAAAGGGTGGTGGTTTGAGCCCACCCAAGTTTGAGGTACACTTTTTCAGAATTTCCATTTTGAGAATCTTGTTGGCTTGTTAAAATTCAAAAACTGAATCCACCCGTCTTTCTAACATCTCTGTGGCGCAATCGGTTAGTGCATTCGCCTGTGAACTGAAAGGTTGGTGGTTCGAGACCACCGAGAGATGTTTTACACTTTTTCGGAATTTCCATTTTTATAACCTTGTTGGCTTGTTAAAATTCAAAAACGGAATCCACCCATTTTTACAACGTCTCTGTGGCGCAGTAGGTCAGCGCATTCGGCTGTTAACTGAAAGGTCGGTGGTTCAAGCCCACCTACGGACGTGGTACACTTTTTCAGAATTTCCATTTTTATAACCTTGTTGGCTTGTTGAAATTCAAAAACGGAATCCACCCATCATTCTTACGTCTCTGTGACGCAGTAGGTTAGCGCATTATGCTGCGTTCTCACCAAAAGCGAGGGACGGCGATTCGGCGGCGCGTTTGCATTGTAGTCAAGGACATTGGAGTTCGCGCGCAACGGAACGAAAGTGCATGGGGCAGCGCGGAGGACGCCTTTCGTGCGTTGGGACGCGGTACGCAGCAGCGAAAATCCGCACATTCGCGACGAAAATCCGCACATTTGCATATTCGTCGAAGTTCAAAAAATTTAACTTTTTTTGCGTTTCACCGCGCGTTAGCCAATCGGCTTCGAGTACGGGCCACGTCACACACAGCGTCCTCTCTATTGTCACCCGAGCGCAACAACACGGCCAGCCGTGACTGAATGATGATCAAGAAAGTGCTGGTAAGTCTATTTACTTGCTTTTGAACTGTACCGAGTTAGCAGCAGTGCTTATTATTAACGTCAAAGCTATTTTTAGCTCAAATGCCGGCTGCCCGATTGCCAATAAAAAAGAGAAAGTGCTATCACGTACCTAAAAAAGGAGAAAATAGTGCCACGGCTGTTTAGTCCCAGGAAAGACGTGAAAGTAGTTGGCGGTGCTCACTTTTTGTTGACTCGCTAAAGTGATCCACTTCCTTGTTCACCAAGGGACACGCCTCCTCCGCTCCGGTGAGCACGGAAGCACGAATGAGCAGCAACCGTTCCAAAAACACTCTATGCGGTGAAACGCTCGCGAATGAAGCGTTCCAGTTCGCCTTTTCGGATTTGGTGAGAACGTTGCATAAGGGTGTTAACTGAATGGTTGGTGGTTTGAGCCCACCTTGGTACAGAAGTTCCTTTTGGATTTGAGTTAGTTGGCTCATGTGTTGAAATTCAAAGCTGTAAACACCATGACTTGTCGCGTCTCTCGAGCTCAATCGGCCACTGCATTTTGCTATTACCTGAAAGTGTGGTGGTTTGAGCCCACCCGTTTGAGGGACACTTTTTAAGAATTTCCATCTTTATAAGCTTGTTTGCTTGTTAAAATTCAAAAACGGAATCCACCCATCTTTCCAACATCTCTGTGGTACCATAGGTCAGCGCATTTGGCTGTGAACTGAAAGCTTGGTCTTTCAAGCCCACCCAGGCACGTGGTACTGTTTTTCAATTTCTATTTGAAAAGTGTTGGTTTGTTGAAATTCAAAAATGGAATCTACCCCACTTTCAAGCATCTCTGTGGCCAGCTCATTTGGCTGGTAGCTGAAATGTTGGTGGTTCAAGCCCACCCAGGGACGTGGTACACTTTTTCAGAATTTCATTTTATAAGCTTGGCTTGTTGAAATTCAAAAACGGAATCCACCCATATTTCTAACGTCTCTGTGGCGCAATAGATCAGCGCATTCTGTTGTTAAAGGTTAGTGGTTCGAGCCCATGTGATACAGAGCTTCCCTTTGGATTTGAGCTTGTTGGTTTACGTGATGAAATTCAAAGCTGTAATTGCCATGACTTGTTGCGTCTCTCTTGCTCAATAGGTCAGTGCATTTGGCTATTACCTGGACGGGTCATGGTTTGAGCCCACCCAAGTTCGAGGTACACTTCAGAATTTCAGAAGCTTGTTAAAATTAAAAAACGGAATCTACCGGTCTTTCCAACGTCTCTGTGGCGCAATATGCCAGTACATTAGGCTTTTTACTGAAAGGTTGCTGGTTCGAGGCCAACTGGGGACGTGGTTCAGTTTCCCTTTGGATTTGAGCTAATTGGTTTATGTGTTGAAATTCAAAGCTGTAAATGCCATGACTTGTTGCGTCCCTCAAGCTCAATCGGTCACTGCATTTTGCTATGAGCTGAAAGGGTCGTGGTTTGAGCCCACCTAAGTTCGAGGTACACTACTTCAGAAATTCTTGATAAGCTTGTTGAAATTCAAAAAACGGAATCTACCCCTATTTGTAAGGTCTCTGTGGTGCAATAGGTCAGCGCATTCGGCAGTTTACACTTATACCCCCCACACTTATACCTAACAAACCCAGAGCACATTTGTAATGCAAATGTATGTATTAATGTATTCATGTAAATTCCCATTTGCATTAATTTAATCGTTCACGTATTAGCATCCACCTATAATTTGCGAATGTATACCAAGGAGTGTGCGGTTGGCCCTTCCCTCTTCGAATACCAGATGAGGTCCATCTGTTCCTGCACTTTTTAACGAGTTGTTGTCCTATCAGTTAGCCACCTATCATATGTAAATGCAGCAACTACATAGCCATTATGCTGGAATGTGCCCCAGTGTCACACACCAATATTCAACTGATGCTGAGGCCAAATGGACCCAGATCTCCCCTTGTTTCTTGTTTAGAACAGGCAAAGTTGAGAATTTGGCTGAGTGACTAGAATGAACCAGTTGTATTCTCGCAGTAAAACTGCAAAAACTATCAAATTTTCCAAACAATAAAATTGTATGTTTGTCATTAATTCCTGCTAACTTGTTTGTTGAAAATAAGACATTCCTTAAGTTTATTTGTGTGCAAACATTTGCTATAGCATAAAATGTATGTATGTGTGGCTTGTCGAAAATGTAGGACTGAATCTGTATCAAAAAAAAAAAAAGCATTTGCAACTTGTCCATTCAGACCCTTATCAGATCCTCAGGATCATCCGTTCGATGGCGTTTTTTCTTTTTTTTTTCTCTCTCTTCCCGCCCCCCGCCTAGTTTCCGTGAAGGCAACTGGCGGCGCAAATCGACTTCCTGGTCGGAGACCACGGCTGTGCATGTGGATATGTGCCTGGGACGAGAGGCGGAAAACAATAACTTTAAAAAAAAAAACTGTTCGCTAAGTGCACGGCTGTTGTGTTTTGGCGAGTTTACGGCCGACACCGGTGCAAATTGGCAATGATTAATTGCCACGGTGATGAATTTACTCTCCACCCGGCTTTGTTTCGTGTTTCTGAATTAAATTGAACTTCCTGAATCCGTCATAAAATGCAGAGGAATCGCCACTCTGTGGCGTCCCAGCCATAGCGACAGCGGGACTTGGTGTGAAACTCCAGCAGACACAGATGTGTATTGCGCACAAGTCGGAAGGCAAACGCACGAGCGGAGCTCCAACGTGACGCCTCCGCGCGAGCCTCTCGCAGAAGCATACTGAGGCCTTTAACTCATTCACTCCCAGCCATTTTCACAGAAGCAATCCCGTTCGCTCCCGGCTGTTTTACTAGATTTTGACTGATTTTGCAAGGCCCACAGAATATTGTGTTCTGTTGCTATAAAAGCATCCTATCAAAAGAAAGATTAAAGTCTCTTCTTTCATCAGGAAAAAAAAGTATGTTTCTATCTGTTTCCGTTTTGCAGCAATTAGCATTAGAAGAGAGCCAAGTTTCATCAGTTTTCACAAATCTATTTAAAATTCGAAGTAATTGAGCTTTTTTTTTTTTCTAGATGGCCCTGGTTGATCTCCTTTGCTCTGCTGCCATCTGCTGGCCGTTTGTGTAATAACTACAATTTCTGCAACCATTCTTTGCAGTTGAAAGGCTGCATCAAAGCCTTCTGTATGCTCTAGCATAAAAAAAACAATAAAAAAAAACAACAACGTATAAATACGTCTTTGGGACACATAGAACATTATAAAAAAAACTTATTTATACATTATTGGGAGTAAATGAGTTAATAAGACACCTATATGTTAATTCAAAAGCGAAGGGCCAAATGGCCCCAGTCCGGTATATGAAAGGGGAGGAAAAATCCTGGGATATTAAATATAAAAATTAAGCAACACAGAGCCAAGCTGAAGGTGATGACTGGGGACCAAAGGCCAACTTGGTATTCAACCTGAGGTTGTCGATTGGCATTTGGCACACCAGCAATACACGCTTCTGTAAATGTTTAGTAGTTTTACACATACTAACATTTACGAGTGTGGAAAAACATCTGAAAGTATGCCAGCCTACGTGAGCTTGAAATCATATGCAAACCACAAATGGGTCATGGTCTCTCAAAGACTGAAACCTTGCACACAAACACATGAAACACTGCTCTGAGTGCTATAATTAATTTGGCTAAATACGTGGGTTTTACAATCCCCTCTCACAATATGAACAGAGTAATGTGACTAATTATGTAATAGGATTATTTGTTCTAAAAATGAACATTTAAAAAAGGCAAGCAAAAAATCGAAGGTGTTTAATAGGTCTGCTCACTTGGCTTGTAGATTTTGCTACATAATCACACAATTTGTTGCCCATTCTATGCAAAGGCCATTGCAGCTCATGTGAGGGTTACAAAAGTTTCTTATAGCCCAAAGGACAAAGCTCGACCGACGCAAACGTTATCTCTGAAGCACTCCCTGAATAAATTTGTGCTGTATGTGAGTCAAGTGGTCACTGCAACAAACTTTTCCTAACATTGTCAATACGTAATTAATTAAAGTCCAGCAGTACCACAAAGTAAGCAGTTTATTTCCGAGGGTGTTTTTAGGAATAGCCTTGGGATTAAATGTAGTCCTTGCTAAGAATCATTATCACAGTCTCATCCTGTTTTTTACCCTCCGAATTCCTCTTGCATAATCTTAGAGCGTGCCAAGTAGGACAGACTTCTTGGCCAACTTCAGCTTTACCACAGATGGTAACAATTATCTCTCTGCACTTCATTCTTCTGCTCCAACAGTGTGCAATTTTAGACCAGACTGCAATGAGAATACGTGCAAGAATACACTTTCGGAGTATTTGGTGAAAATCAATACACCCCCAGAAGGCCCTATTGTCGTCATCTTTGAACCTTTAACCTGACATGTGCAGTCAGAAAAAAACAGTGTGTGTACAGGACATTTTGTTTTTTGTGCCTGTGTATATTCTCATTCATTTATTATCAAGCATGGATGGACATTGCTTTTTTTTTTTTTTTTTTTTTTTTTTATTTGTTTTTTTTTTTTGCTCAACAGCTACTGTGGCTCATGGCTTCTCAGAGTTACTAGCTACTCAGCATTTTCACTTCAATTTTGTTGCTGTATAATGAGGGTTATGCGCAAACAACTTCTGCATTCGATAAAACAGGTTGAAGCACTTCCTTCCGGTTCACATTGGCAGAGCCCTATGGCAGGAAACCAGGATAAAGCAACTATAGAAATTTTAAATATTAACATTATTTGTTTTACACAAGCTGTCTTCAAGGGCTATCAACGACCATGTTAGATGTATAGCCTTTTTTTTTTTTTTTTTTAAATCTTATATACAGAGGTGAGCGCGTCAATAAATTTTGCAGGTATGTCTTTTGTCATTTCGCCAACGGCACCCATTGGCCACCATCAATCAGACAATATTCCAGCCAGACCAAACTGCAATTGATGATTACTAATCTACTACTACTAACAATTGTTAATCAGTCATCAATACGTCATTGTTATTTTAACCACACTTCCATCATTGCTAAATTAGTTTGTCGGCACTATTGGACTTGATACATTCTTCATTACTACTAGTAGACACACGAGTGCACCCGTCTCAATTGCTCCTGTGCATCTTCTATCCATGATCAAATTAAAAAAAATAATAATAAAATTAACCTAGTTAATAATGTGTTCTTTGTTATTTATTCACTACTTCTTATTTATTTACTGATGTAAAATGTATTTACTTGTAAAAAAAAACAACCTGTATTCACACTTCAAAATGTTTGCTTTGTTTTTGTTTACTGCAAAACTGATGTTTGTTTATGTACAGCACTTTGCATACAGCAATGCCTGTTCTTAAAGCGCTTTATAAATAAAGTTGAGTTGAGTTAACCAAAATACACTAAAACAGAATGGGGAAGTACAAAACACTGTTGTTTACTACAGCTTTTGCTTGTCCACCATGTTTTTCCGTGGGTACCGGTCTGCGTAGGTTACAAAATTCTCATAGGTGTGAGGTGAGGTGTGGGCATTGCGGAAAATGTTGACAATACGGATGCCGCGCGGATTTGGCGACGGCGTGACTGCTGAAATGATGTAATTTCACCGCATGGAGCCTTGTGGTCGTCATGGACGCATCAAGCATAAACCAAGCTTCAGTCACAAGTAAAATGGGAATCCGTCCGCTAGTACTGACCTGGTTGTTGTCAATTACGGTGACAGACAAAAAAGTACTTCCATCAGTGCTCAGTCCATCAGATTTTTTTTTTAATTTCCTGTCATTCGTCAACAAAATGGGCATCAGTGACGGATTGACAGACTCTCCGTTAGTACTGATAGAATGGCCACCTCTGCTTATATCATATATCTATCCATGTATAAATAAATTATACATGCATATTGTATTTTTGTCCAAACACACAAGTGATAAAGAAAGCAACATTTTTATCTCTTTGCGGGATTGTTGTGCCCCTACTTACATGTTTCTAAAGGCGTACCTCAGGGATCTGTTCTAGGTCCGCCGTTGTTCTCTATTTATATTAATGATGTTTGTCAAAATGTGGCAAATGCCCGTTTCCATTTGTATGCAGATGACAGTTATTTATTGCTCTTCCAATGTAATTGGAGAAGCTTTTAAAACTTTACAGTCTTCCTTTGGTGTGGTGCAGTCTCATTTAACACAATTAAAGCTAGTTTTAAATCCAGACAAATCTAAATTAATGATTTTTTTCAAATGGAAAACTGCTACCCTCAATTCTACCTATGAGTGAAACTGTTGAAGGAGTAGAAATTTAAATACTGCCTACTTAGGCAGTAGGTATGTTATTGACCACAATCTGTCTTTCAAGTCACATATCGAGGGCCTTGTTCGAAAATTGAAGCTAAAACTGGGGTTCTATTATAGGAACAAATCTTGTCTTTCTTTTACAGCAAGGACAAATCTTATGTCAGCAACTTTTGTACCTTAATTGGAATATGGTAATTTGCTTTTTATGAATGGATCAGCACAACGCCTGAAGAAATTCAACAATGTGTGCTCTGCGTTTCTTACCTGGTTAAATAAGGAATGAATCAAGTTTGGGTACAAACCATCATTCCAGGAACCAGTGATTCTGCTTGTTTTAGCCAAAGGTGTGCATTCCATTGGGACTGACCGACAGCCATCATACCAGTGATTTTATATCCAATGCAGTCATTTATAACAAACAAACAAACAAACAAACAAAAACATAATATATTATCACCATATCAATATTTTATTTATTTATTTATTTATTTATTTATTTATTTATTTATTTATTCTAAACATCGGCTGATACTCTACAGCCAGGTGTCAGAATCAGTATCGGGGGCCAAAAAATGGTATCGGAACAACACTAATATTGTACACAGCAGTGTGCATGTACAAAAAAATGGTGAGCAGTATGTATTCATTACAGGGTCCAAATTGCTAATTCATTCAGAGATATAAAATGCCTGTTATGGATATTCTCATCCATCCAGGTCATTGTGTGTGTTGTGTGTGCGCGTAACCCCGGGTTTACACCGGTTGCGGTTGCGGTGCGGTTGCGGTGCGTTCCGGCGACGCAAGCAATTAGATTCCATTCATTCGAATGGTGCAGTTTACACCGCTTGCGGGTGCGTTGCGTGTCGACTGCGTCTCAGCTGCGGCGTGCCGCAGCCCTTCCGCAAGGATAGACCTATTTTCTATTTTTGCCGGACGCCGCAGCGGTAGGCCTCCGGAAAATGGCAAGGTAGCACAAAACACATCGAGCGGGACAGGAAGACCGACGCAGTTTCGAAATAAATTTCCGGTTACCTTTCAAGATAAAACACTCGCCAGCTCCTATTTCGCAAGCATGCTAGCAAAACGTGATGTGGGCGTAGACGGGCCTGGAGTTAACGTGCGAGGTGCTCATTCATGGTTTAGACACCAGCGAACGTGGACGAGGAGAGGTTTATATTGGAGGTAGAAAGCCACAGAATAAAAAAAGTCCACCTCTCTTTCTGCTTCTCTGTTGAGCACAGACTTTCTGTGTGTTTGTCGTTGTTTTTAATGCCACATGACCGCGCGGTCACGCGAGACACGGCGGGAAGTGGTCGGCGACGGAGCTGCCGGACCGCAGCTGTGCGGAGCCGGTGTGGATTGGCCAAAAAATTGACCCGTCCGGAGCACGCAGTCGAGACGCACCGCACCGCAGCCGCACAGCAACCGCAACCGGTGTAAACCCGGGGTAAGTGTGTGCCTGCACGTGTGCCAACACATTCGCCCGAGTTACTACATTCAACTAATGTATTTTGCCCCCAGAAAGGCCCATGTGTAGTATTTTTGTTGTACTTTTTGTTAGTGTCGGTCTGACTGTGTGCGTTAGGATTAGGACGGATTTGCAAAAATTGGAGAGGAGCTGAGAGAACACAATGGCCCAAGAACTGTTCCCAAAATATGCTGCCAAGGACAATATGACTGACAACATGTTTTTTCCAGCAATCAAAATAACAGTTATTTTTGCTGGCCGTTTTGTTGAACATTTGCGTTCATTTGCATGAAACACAATCATTTGTTTCAATAAAATTTACTCAATGTGATGACTAATTCATTAATTATTTATTTATTTTACAATTTGTTTATATATACATTTTGGAAATATAAAACAAACAGATCTATTATGCAGTGTGCTCCTGGTTTATAATTTGATTTTTACAGCAAAAGTAGGCCTACAGGTACCTCAAGGTTTTTATATTCAAAAAGTGCAACTCATATACAGTACTTGCAAGAAAACGTATGTGAACCCTGTTAACTTAAATTATACCCAGAGTAGTCATGAAATGTACTTTGTAATCACATGAATAGAAAAACACAGTTTTTGTTGACGACCAAACTAACTCAGCCCGGGGGTTGTTGAGATCCGCCCAGTGTTCCTAAAGGCTCTGGATGTTGTGGGTCTGTTGTGGTTGACACGCCTCTACAACATCGCATGGATATCCGGGACAGAACCTCTGGATTGGCAGACCGGGGTGGTGGTCCCCCTCACTCCATCCTCCTTAGTAAGGTCTATTCAGGGGTGCTTGAGACCAGGGTCCGTTGGGGAGTCGAATATTGGATTCAGGAGGAGCAGTGATGTTTTTGTCCTGGTCGTGGAACAGTGGACCAGATCTACACTCTCAGCAGGGTCCTTGAGGGTGCATTGGAGTTCACCTAACTTGTCTACATGTGTTTTGTGGATTTGGAGAAGGTGTTCGACCATGTCCCTCGGGGAGTCCTGTGGGGGGTGCTTCGGGAGTACGGGGTACCGAGCCACCTGATACAGGCTGTTCGGTCCCTGTACGACCGGTGTTAGTGTTTGGTCCGCATTGCCGGCAGGAAGACGCATTCGTTTCCAGTGAGAGTTGGACTCCACCAAGGCTGCTATTTGTCACTGAATCTGTTTAGAACTTTTATGGACAGAATTTCTAGGTGCAACCGAGATGTTGAGGGGGTCCGTTTGGTGGCCTCAACATTGCATTTCTAGTTTTTGCAGATTATGTGGTGCTGTTGCATTCATCAAGCCGTGATCGCCAACTCTCACTGGAGGCGATTCGCAGCCCAGTGTGAAGCAGTTGGGACGAATATCAGCACCTCCAAATACGAGACCATGTTCCTCAGTCGGAAAAGGGTGGAGTGACCTCTCCGGATCGTGGATGAGATCCTGTCACAAGTAGAGGAGTTCACGTATCTTGGGGTCTTGTTCACGAGTGAGGGCAGGATGGAGTGGGAGATCGATAGGCAGATCGGTGCATTGTCTACAGTGATGCGGACTCTGTTACGAGCTATGGGTCATGACCGAAAACCCTTAGAGATAGGGTGAGAAGCTCGGTTAACCAGAGGGACTCAGAGTCGAGCCGCTGCTCCTCCACGTTCAGAGGAGTCAGCTGAGGTGGCTCGGGCATCTGATTAGGATGTCTCCTGGACACCTCCCTGGAGAAGTATTCCAGGCATGTCCCACCGGCGGAAGGCCCCAGGGATGACCCAGAACACGTTGGAGAGACTGTCTCTCGGCTGGCCTGGGAACGCCTTGGGATCCCGCCAGCGGAGCTGGTTGAAGTGGCTGGGAGAGATGATGCTATGGAATGAAGATCAGTTGTAGGGCAAATCTGAAGGTTAGTTAGTGACTAATGATGAGGAGAGAGGAAGGTGGCTGGTGAATGTGATCCGATAGTTACTGAGGAGGACTGGATCTTGGCTAGCTTTGCGTCTTTTTTTTTTGTCTCCATCTTTTAGTTTGGTGTTACGTTGTTGTTGTTGTTTTTTTTTTTTTGCATGATCCTGCTATTACAAACAACACATGCACTTCATGGTTCAGTGATCCCAGTTTGAAAATGTCATGGTAGAAATGAATGAATGGCAAAGCCAATAGCTTCAGTACTTTCAGTTAAGTCCCTCCCCCACCCGGCGCTGGCTGCTTATTTGTCATTTGTAAAAAATTACAACTGAGTAACAGACTGCATTTCCGTTTCCGCTTCTAGATGACCATGCATGGTTGGGCTGAAATGAATTGAAACAGCTCCTCTGTGAGCCGTCACCTTACAGTGGTGGAGGGGTTTGTGTCCTAATGATCATTGGAGCTAAATAGTCTGGGGCTTTATGCCCCTGACAAGGTCACCCATGGCAAACAGGTCGAAAAGGTGACGGACTCAAAAACTTATGATGAGTCAAACAACTGGATCCCATTTTCTACTGCCCGGTGGTGGGTCACCGAGGCCCTCATCTGGAACCAGGCCTGGGGGTGGAGCTCGAAGCCAAGCATCTGGTGGCCGGGCCTGCACCTATAGGGCCCTGCTGGGCAAAGCCCAAAAAGGCAATGTGGGTGCTGTGTGAGTTGGGCAGCAGCCAAAGGAGGCAACCTTGATGGTCCGCTCTCCGGCTACAGAAGCTAGCTAGCTCTAGGGACATGGAATGTCACCTCTGGCAGGGAAGGAGTGACTAGAAATACACGCCTCCACACACAGCTTTGCCTCTGTTTCGTGTCATTTCGAGAGGGGTTGGACTCTTGCCCACGGTAGGTGGCGAAGAGACAGTGTGGGCATACTTATTGCCCCATGGGTTGGCACCTGGAAAATTGAGTTCACTCTGGTGGACAAGAGGGCAGCCTCCCTCCACCTTCGGGTTGGAGGATGGGTCCTGACTGTTGTTTGTGCTTTAGCACAAAGGTTATTATAGTTTAGGAAAACTAACAAAATCACTCAAACTAAAATAAAATATTTAAAAAAAAAATGATTTTGTCACCAAACTAAAACAAAAATGAAAATGTTTTTAAATAAATGAAAACAATCTGAAACGACAACTTACATTAATCAAACGAGCCAAAACTAACTGCAGTATAATTAGAGCAAAAATGGCTTTCGTTTTTATTGTTGTCAATATCATACATGAGTTTTTGGGGTTCATTTCAAATGTATGATGTGCATCCGTACAGAAGAGGAAGATCACATTTGAAAACTAAACTAAAATAAAGCATTTTGGGACAAAAAAAAATATTTGAAAATGAAATAAATAGTAATCAAAATGAAAAATTCAAAAGTATTACAACCTTTGCGAGTACTTTTGATTTTGTACAGGAATGCTATTGTTTACTATTGTTTTAGCCATGTGCACGTGCAAGTTGTTTCAGGCATTCAGTAAACATACACATATGATGAATTATTTGAAATCACAGTAGATCACTGAATTTAAATAGGCTGTTGAGAAATGCAGTGACGGTTAATACATCAGGCGAGGAGTAAAAATGTTGAGTACAGTATTAGTTTAGGAATCTACATTTGGAATGACCAAAATGTAAACGACTCAAATTGAACACTAGCAAAAAAGTGGAGGTCAACATATTGCCCCTAACTGGTGGGGAAATAGTGTTTGAACTTTTGTACACTAATATTTACTTTAGCAGCAGATAGAACGTGAACAAATACACGTATCTCTCATAGTCCCATCCCTACGGAAAATCCTGAACCTTACATAAGGTTTAAAAAAAAAAAAGACTTTCTGGCTTGCACTCTGAGCGCCGTCTTCCTGCAGATCACAGGCCCTCCCTCTTGCCTTCTCCAACAATATATCATTTTCAACCGACCAGTTTTTTTCCATGCTTCCTTTATGTACTGGTTCAGCCTGAAAGTAGGACAGAAAGTACTGAGAGACTGAGAGAAAAAAAAATGGGAATCAGATGTGTTCACTCTTTTTACAGATGAGTGTGGATTACAAGCATGTCATTTTTTCTATAATTGGACTCCATTTCATTTTTTTTAATTTTTTTTTAATCTGATAGACATCTCATGTCCTTCTTTGCACACATGCTGTATTTGTGTGAATACCTGTACTTTAATTTGATGGTGAAAAATCAAGCACTAGTACTAAACTGTGACTATTATCCTTTTAAGATCAGTCTGCTTATTGTGAAATCCTCCAACTAATGAATGAATTGTCTAACATACATGAGTCTGAGAGAAGAAACTAAAAAGGAGAAATTAACAACTATTTAGTCTATCAAAATTGCCTCATTCTGTCAGGTCTTGGCTGTAACACTTAGTTCTAAGTCTTGGCATGGAGAGCGGAAAGATCCAAGTTTAAAGACCCACTCGGAACACAAAAACGTGCAAGATCCAGAAGAGTAGAGGACACAAAAAAATGTAGGAAATTGGGAGTGTTTGTTGGACGTGACAGATTGCTTATGCTGTGATTCCCATGTGCAAGGCATCCATTGAGGGGTTTGCTTGCAACTTCCTCGTCCTAAAATGTGTTGCCCTTACCACATGCACATGTGGATTCTATATGTAAGTTAAATGTATATATGGTGTAAAAACTACTTAGGGTTGTTCTTTGAGTGTTACACTCTTACTTTGCAATGCAATGCAATGTATCCTTGACACATTAACTCACTGAACTACTCTATGTTCAGGATAGTGTGTTGAGTTAATCACTAACATATGTTTCCAGCCCCCATCGTGACATACTTGTGTAAAACGATCCAAGTACAGCTTTCAGAGGGAAAGGGAGGGTTTATGGTCTAAGGGGCTTAACTCAGCACTGGTCCAACAGTATAAAATAGGAGCTCCCACACAGGCACAGCGTGGACATGCTGTTCCAGCATTGAGCCTCCAAACACCATCTTTTGCCTTCTCCTCTTTCCACACCCCCCACCATCTCTACTTTTCAAGTTAACCATGGGAGTTGCCTACAGTGTTGGAGAGTAAGTGAAGAGCGTATTTGAGGATACTGGAGACATTTTGGATGGATTATGAATGCTTGCATGTGTGCATGGGAAGAACATCCAAGAGCGAGATATTTTTGTCACTGCATCTGCATGGTAGTTGCACAGCTGTTTTGACAGGATGACAATTGCATGCATGTGTCAAACAAAGAGCTTTTTTGTTATTATTATATTGCGCAAGCAAGATATAACTGCTGTGAAATGTTGCAATGATTCTTCAAATGTGCATGGTAGTTGCACAGCTGTTTTGACAGGATGACAATTGCATGCATGTGTCAAACAAAGAGCTTTTTTGTTATTATTATATTGCGCAAGCAAGATATAACTGCTGTGAAATGTTGCAATGATTCTTCAAATGTGCATGATTAATACTTAAGACGTCGCAGGCGTACCTCATTCTTGTGAAATGTGCATGTCTCAACAAATATAGTGGAAGTATTGCTTCAACCAGTTTTCGTTCACCAGGTTGAGGCAACACTGTCAGATTCATTACTTTCACATTTGAACTGGAGTCACTGTAGTTTAATCTTTTTTTTTTTTTTTTTAATAATACTTATCTGCATTTTAAGATGAAATATATATGTCTTTTTGAACAAATGCACTCACTCATCACATTAGGTACCCCTGCGCACGCTAAAGAGATCCAATGCAATAGCTGAATCCAAAGGTCTTGTCTTGAGATGTATTAATTAGGGGTGTCCAAATAAGTGCACTAATTTTGAGTTAATTTAAAGTTCCTTTAATGCCACAATTTTTTTTAACGCACGATTAATGATCGTCCCTTACTTGGAAAGCCTGTACTGGGGGAATTACAGTCGCAACACAGCAGATTCGTCCACGTTAAAATTTAGCAGTAGTAGTATGTGCAGAATTTCACAAGTTACTTCATATTTAAAATTAGATAGCTCTTACTATGATAAGAAAAATGCACTGAACTGTGACCGTCTTATAAATGCAATTATGCCATCTAGTGGCAGAAAAATGACAACACAAATAAATATCACACTTGTTATTTACAGTACATCTTCTAATTTTTAACTCAATTTTATGAATTATTGTGAAATTACTGTATCAATGACTAAAATATGCAGCCATATTTTATTAGTTTAACATTTTTCCCACTTTTATGTTAACAAAAGCATAAAACTTACACTCTAAAAATGGATTGATTAAAAAAAACCTGCCAATCTAGTAGGTTAAGTTCATACTGGCTTGATTAACCAAAAAATTGGTAAGACATTGACCATTCCGGGTGGTTATGGACATACCAATTTTATTGGCTAGTCAAACAACCAATGAAATTGTTTACAATAGAAAGTAAGTCTAGATAGATTACTTGGAAATATATTTATTGTATCAATTTATTGTATTCTAAATGTATTTATTAATTATTATAAGTGATTACATTATTTTATCTAATATAAATATATATATATATATATATATATATATATATATATATATATATATATATATATATATATATATATATATATATATATATATATATATATATATATATATATATATATGCCCTGCGATTGGTTGGCAACCGGTCCAGGGTGTCCCCCGCCTACTGCCCAGAGCCAGCTGAGATAGGCGCCAGCAGCCCCCGCGACCCTTGTGAGGAATAAGCGGTCAAGAAAATGGATGGATGGATATATATATATATATATATATATATATATATATATATATATATATATATATATATATATATATATATATATATATATATATATATATATATATATATATATGGTGTTTAAAAATGGAAATGTGTGTCTAGATAGAACATTAGGCATGATCAGCTCCGTGGCCTAGTGGTAGAGTGGCCACCCTCATCCTTTGAGGTTGTGGGTTCAATCCTTAGCCAGGTCATACCCATGACTATAAAAATGGGACCCTTACTTGACACTCAGCATTAAGTGTTTGAATTGGGGGGCTAGCTCACTGAATGTGGCTGGTGCTGCTCACCACTCCCTCAGTAAATGGGTCAAAGGTGAAGAATGAATTTCACCCCACTTAGGTGGATGTGGCAGTCAGTGATAGATTTTTTTCCCCACACAGATTAACCAATCTCTTGGTCAGAATGACCAATTTGTGTCGGTTGGCCCAATCACCAATATATATTAGTTGAAAATACCCACCATTCGAGAGTGGTTGTTTTAACCAAAGGATCTGTTGGAGATAACTACCAGCGAGATTGGTTAAATTTAACCCTTTTTTCTGGTAGATTTCACCAATCTGTTTTTACAGTGTAGAAAAAAAATATTGTTGTACAAGTTGTACATTTAGAACAGATATGAAATTTGCGATTAATCGTGAGTTAACTATTGAAGTTATGTGATTAATTACGATTAAAAATTTTAATCGCCTGACACAGTATTAATGAATAAATAATGCATTATTGTAATGGTTGTAGTTTGCAATACTGTAGAGACGTTATATTTATGATTACCTTATTTAGCTGGACGAGCAGGCCAATATGTTTAACGAGAAACACTTGTTATCACACTGTAGTGCCGAATAATAACATTCTGAATGTCATTGCATTGTGCAGGTGTACTTCATTTGTTTGTTTGTTTGTTTTTTATTATTATTTGGAACATTCTATGTTTTCTTTGAAGTAATCAGGCTCATTGTTCTTTTATCTGTGTAGGGTTGACCACCTCTACACCTTCTTTGTGCAATGGTCACCAGATATGTGCACAACCAGTAACAATAAGAAGAACAGCAAACCCCACTTTCAGAATCGATGCCATGGAGGAAAGGGGCCTTCAAGTAAACAGCTAAGCAATCCTGCAGCAACTAATTGGGGGGTAAGAGTTTGCACAAATACACATAGTATGTTACTTAATGTTTGTTTTGTTACATCGACCCATCATCACACTGAGGTCCAAAGAATAAGCACTCATACTGCAATTGCTTGCTGTGTCCAGCTAGAGTGCCTTGAGGCAGTGCAATGCTGGCTTGGCATTAATCCCAGGAGTTGCAACTCCCACTCTCTCTTTATATGGACATCCTTTTACCAGCATAGACTTAAATACACACCCATTTCCTGGTTTACAGGAAAAAGAAACCATGCAGAGTGGTAGCGCAAAGCCAATGAAATGTGCCTGCATCCTTTCGTTTCACCATTTGAATAGCACACACGTGGTGGGTGCAGGCGGTTTGATTAAACGTGGTATAGCAAAGAAGAGTATCTGACAAAGAAACCAGGAGCTATGAAGCTGTTACCAGAAAATGTCAAGGTGTTTTACTTTGCCAGTGATCATATGGAGCCCTATGTTCAGGTACAGGACTATTTTGGTGGATTTGATCATATTTTTGGATTTAACCCTATTCTCGGGTTTAGGAGGAAGGGGCGATAGTTAACATATTTCTCACCACTGATTTTACCAGTATAAGTAAGTGTGGGGTGGTGTGTTACATGTTAGCATTTAAATTTTTGAGCTATGATGTGGTTGGCATAAAAGGTAGACTGAAGACATAAATTCCATCTACTTTAAATGACTTTCTTTTAACTCTGTTTCAGATTATCACGGGAAAAGACCAAAAGCGCCGTTTGAGTCTGTGCAGTTCAGACTCTGAAACAGAGGAACCTGAGTACCAGGGGAAACTCAAGAATGTTCTACCTGTCCTAAGTGATTATAGTGTGCTTCTGGACGACAGACACCTGCTGAGTGTAAGTGTCATTCTGTCAGGTTCACTAAACAGCAGTGACATGCGGTCAGGGCAGGCAAGGTAGGCAGTGCCTGACCAAGGCTGAAATGAAACGAAAATTAATTGGCTTCTTCTATTGATTTAAATTATTTTTGCATTTCACATAGCCTACACTACCTATATAGATTTGAAAGTGACAACATCTGGCAATTTTCATAGCTCAATTAAAAAGGACTCACGACTTCTTCTGGCCTGCAGGCAAAAATGCTGCAAAATTTCTCCTGCTGAAGGCACACGCCTCCGATGCCTCCAGCAGCCTTTCTGAGTAGCGATGTGTGTTAGAGCATGCGTAGTCAATTTCCCAGTAGAAAAGTCCTTTATGCAAATAGGCAGATTGCTACGCAGCCTTTTTACGTAGCTCTATTATTCCTATGCGAACATACTTTCGCACAGTGCATTCGTGAATTCAGAACACACTTACCCCGGGTTTTCACTGGATGCGGTTGCGGTGCGGTTGCGGTGCGGTGCGTCTTGACTGCGTGCTCCGGACGGGTCAATTTTTTTGTCAATCCACACCGGCTCCGCACAGCTGCGGTCCGGCAGCTCCGTCGCCGCCCACTTCCCAACGTGTCTCGCGGGACCGCGCGCGCGCGATCATGTGGCATTTCACAACGACAAACATACAGAATGTCTGTGCTCAAAAGAGAAGCAGAAAGAGAGGTGGACTTCTTTTGATTTAACTTTTTCTTCTTCTTCTGCTATGAGATTCCATGCAGCATCCTTTTTTTGGTTGTCCTTGTAAAGTATATTAATAACGAGAGTCGGGTCAGTGCGGGTCCACTCTTTATTTCTGTCTTCCCCGTCCGGCTGCCGCTCAGTACGGCAAGCGAGACGGGCACAACAAGCAATCGCGAACATCAAACTCACAATACATTACAGTCCTTATAAAAAGGATGTGCCGTGTCATATATTATTTTGTGGTTTTCCACCTCCAATATAAACCTCTCCTCGTCCATGTTCGCTGGTGTCTAAACCGTGAATGAGCACATGGCCCGGCGACGCCCACGTCACGTTTTGCTGAAAAACTTGAGAAATAGGAGCTGGCGAGTGTTTTATTCTGAAAGGTAACCGGAAATTTATTTTGAAACTGCCTCGGTCTTCCTGTCCCGCTCGATGTGTTTTGTGCTAGCTTGCCATTTGCCGGAGGCCTACCGCTGCGGCGTCCGGCAAAAATAGAAAATAGGTCTATCCTTGCGGAAGGCTTGCGGCACGCCGCAGGCCTTCCGCAGTCGACACGCAACGCACCCGCAAGCGGTGTAAACTGCACCATTCGAATGAATGGAATCTAATTGCTTGCGTCGCCGGACCGCACCGCAACCGCACCGCAACCGCACCGCAACCGCAACCGGTGAAAACCCGGCGTTAGTGCTGACTGAGTACGCCGGTAGATGACGCCACTCTGGAAAATATAAAACTATTTTCACGCCATTCTTTTGAGGAAAAACTTAGCTACCTTAGCTACCGGATCTTCAGCAAAGTAAGGGATAGAGAATTATTCATAGTTTTCACAAAGAATGCTACAAAAGAAAATACTGGCTTTGTGGATGGTTTCACTTACATTGATGTTTGACATTGCTATTGCTAGCTTGATTTTGCAAGGAATTAGACTGTTTTACTGGGAAATGTCCACTTTATTACATCCTTTCCAGGCGTCCGGACGGGTTTTATTAATGAATGAAATTGTCCGGTTTTCGTTGTGCGGCAAATGGGAGGCGGAGTGCACTGCACCGGGGCACATTTGCGTACATTAGTTAGCGTTCGAATATTGTCCTCGGCTGCAACGGTGGCCCAGAGTTTTAGCTGAGCGGCAAAGTGATGAGCTGCCTCACAAGTTGTTACTTTCAAATGCAAGTAACTAGCAATATGGAATATGTTACATTTTGGAAGTAACTTGCCGCACACTGGTGGTAACCATATGACAAATCTGAGTACAAACACTAAAGAAACTCAGCAAATATAACTGAAAACATTTGTGCTAATAACTTAATTAAAATTGTGTTGTACTGACTGATTTTCTTTGATTGTTATTTTAAGAAATTCAGTGCTACTATGAACGAATATGAACCAAGAGCTCACAATAGAGGAAACATTTATTTTAACACAACTTTCCCACAGAAAATTACATTCCCCTCCCCCACATCTGCACATTGCAGCAACATTAAGCATAAATTGTAATTACCAAACCGTGTCCCAGAAACGTTTTGCCAAACGTAGCTGTCTCCACCTTGAAATATGCTACATGTTCAAGCTAATGTTTCAAATAAGCCCATAAGCCAAATAAGCGCAGTTAAAATTGTGGAGAAACCGTTGGTCGTGCCGAGTTGGTCCGGTGTCTCGATGACTAACGTTAATGCGTGAGTAAATCAGGAAGGCTGTAATGAAAAATCTTCTTCCTACTCCCTTTTGAACATGCAGATTGTTATTGACTGATTTCGTTTCTTCTATTTTAAAATTTTCTTTTCTGCTGTCTCTCTGTTTGTGTATTTATGCTGTATGTTCAATAAAAATAAATAAATAAATAAATAAATAAATAAATCAGGTACAGGGAATCACTTTATCCGGACGGTACTTGTTTTTTTTGTTTTTTTTACATAAGTTACTGTCCAATAAAATTGAGTTGACTTGTTTGATAATTACAAATACTTCAAGCTAATTTCTATTTCGATTTCTATTGGATTTTCGCTAATAAATTTTGATGCTGTCAAATCAAATACTCATCCTGATGATATTCAACATTTTTATTAACTATACATACGTATATATTTATGTCACATTTACACATTTATATATATTTTTTTCAGTGTACTCACTCACAGACGGACAAACACAGCGAGAAGCCACACTCACATACACTTTCTTCACATGACGCAGTTATGACACCAATAGGCTGTCAAGGCCCAAACTTTTCTTTTTTTTTTTTTTTTTTTTTTTTGAGAGCTCAGAATTGTTCATTCGGTAGTCTTACCGATTCAACGTCTTATCATCATTGCTCTTTTTTTTTTTTTTTTTTTTGTGTGTGAGCGTGCGTTTGCGTGTGTGCGTTTGCGTGCGTGCGTTTGCGTGCGTGCGCGTGCGTGCGTGCGTGTGCGTGCAAATACGTATAAATTTATACTCATTAATTCACCTAAAGCCTTATAAATATCCCATTACCCTTCGCCTTAACCAGGTACTTCAGAATCTTGCCAGAGTCGTGAAGTTTAAATGGTCAGGAGACCAGAGAAAAGGTCAGAAAAAAAAATAAAAAATAAATAAAAAAATAAAGAGAAAAGAAAGATAAATCAAAGTGAAATCCAGCACCGACCAAACACTTCCTGCCTTCCCCATGATTACAAAATCAAAGTCTTACGCCAAAGGCCCAAACTTTTCATTGTCTTAATCTTGGCGCCAGCGCAAGTCTCACGTCTTGTCATTTTTACGTGTTGTCTTAATTTTATCCTACAGGTTAACTATTTTTTTTTGCGAATTAAGCCGGTCAGCAAAGTCATATATTGTTCTCCATAAATGTAGGCGTTTTGTTTTCAAAGGACATTGACTCTCTACGAATTTCCAATCTTTACATGCCAATATGGAGGACGAAAAGTGCCAACATTAAATAAATAAATACACCATTTAATAATTAAATAAAAGTGTCATTAATTTATTAAATGTGTCATTAATTTATTAAATGTGTCATTAATTAATTAAATTCCCTGTGATTATTTTATGATTTATTTATATATTTATTTATTTATATATTTAATTATTTATTTATTTCGCTTTTTAATTATTTCATGGTCGCTGTGTCGCGGTGTTTCGTTAAATTATTTTATCTGTCAAACTCGCTCGTCAACGTTTGGTGGGCAGGTCCAAACACCTGATTGGTTACCCTGCTCACCAAGTCAAGGCAAATCCATTTCAGAATAGTCAATTGATGCGGAGTGAGTAGCCAGTAAACACAATTGATAGGCTGGGTGGCGCTTTTCACCTAAATAGGTGCGTTTCCATTAGACATTAGATTTACGCTTTCATTAGGTGCTTTTTGAGACGTGCTGAAATGGAAGTTCTTCGCAAAATTTTAATAGAAACACTTTTTTTTCCCCCGCATTTCCTACTAGTCACGTGACTCTGCCCGGTCACGGGGAAAAGGAAGTACAGGATCAGTGGCTCAGCGAGAAGCCACAACGGTGCAAAATGCTCGATTGAACAACTGCTGCAAGTCCAACAACAAACATCACCAAAGTGATTAAAACACACAAAACAAAATTGCATTTATGTATGCAAAACGTTTCTAAAAATAGTAGCAAATTTAAATTCAGCTCAACTTTATTTTGAGAGCACTTTAAAAAAATCGCTGCAATGAACACTGCTGGAGCCAACATGGAATAAAAATCAGACTTACGAAAACAATTAAAACATTAAAATTAACAACATACAAACAGTAAACTATCACATTCCAAACGTGTGGACCTAAAAGCCAGCAGATGTCGCTGTTTGACTTGCTGCCCGCGCCACTGACAAGCACTTCAGGCCGAGGCAGTCGCTTAAACAAGATTTGAGTGAATCAGGCCTCAGCCCCGCCCACTAACTTTGACGGGCGAGCTTGACAGATAAAATAAATTCACGAAACGCCGCAAAACAGCGACCATGAAATAATTAAATAGAGAAATAAATGAATAAATAAATAAATATATAAATAAATAAATATATAAATAAATAAATATATAAATAAATAAATAAATAAATACATACATACATACATACATACATAAATAAATCAATAAATATATAAATAAATAAATACATAAATAAATAAATAATCACAGGGAAATTAATTAATTAATGACACATTTAATTAATTAATGTCACATTTAATTAATTAATGACACTTTTATTTAATTATTTAATGGTGTATTTATTGGCACTTTTGGTCCTCCATATGCCAAAGCCTGTTTCGGATCTTTTGGGTCAACCATTCCCCCCCAAGTTGGAGTCAGTGGTTCACCTGGTGTGACTTTACTGACTGGAACTCAGAACAGGGTGACAATTATGGTCTCTCTTATATATTATAAGGTACAGTCTTTTTCCATGAATTGTTTCTATAAGCAGTGATGAGGTGACTGATTCCCTGTTTTCTCACAGCTTGCATCTCACATGCCGGAAAGAACACAAGGCTATCAGTGGCAACTTGTCTACAGCATTGCTGTCCATGGGAGCAGCTTAAAGACACTCTACAGAAATATGGCAGGTTTGGACAGTCCTGTGCTGCTGGTCGTCAAAGACATGCAGAAAAAGGTCGGTGTCTTGGCTGTACTATTCAGATAAGATGAAGACACCGTATCTACTGTAAACACGTCACAACATGCTGCCTGTCTGATGATTTTCAGATTTTTGGAGCCTTTTCATCTGATCCGTTTAGAGTCAGCAAATACTGCTATGGCACTGGTGAAACTTTTCTTTTCACCTTCAACCCCGACTTCCAGGTACAAACTTCATTATTCAGTTGACCAAACTAAGCAGTGAATGAGCCTTGAGTGTAAACTTTCCATGTCTTTCAATTTGCCACTCATTCAGGCTTATAAGTGGACTGGTGAGAACTCCTATTTTGTAAGCGGCAACCTGGAGTCTCTTCATCTTGGAGGTGGAGGGTAGGTAGGAGTTACTATAGCTTATGTGAAATGTTTTGTATCAGAGCATCACTATAGACTGAATAACAATAATTTTGACAGCTATCTGTGAGGTATCTAAATATGGGTTAATTTTTGCCATGTCTAACCAGACAATGATTATTTGCTTGTATAGGGGAGAATTTGGCCTTTGGATAGATGCAGATCTGTATCGAGGATCCAGTTTTTCATGTCCCACCTTCCACAACGCTCCACTCTCCACACAGAAGGACTTCATCATACAAGACCTTGAGGTCTGGACAATACGGAACTGAACAAGAACAACTGAAAAATATTAGGAAAATGATGAAAGATGAGTGTGGAATCTTCCACCAATACAGCTGAATGTGTGTAGGTGGCACCGAATGAGCAGGGCTGTTCTATTGCCTCTCAGGCGGGTGTTTCCGGTCTGTTGCCTTAAACTATTGCCTGCCATCACTGCAGTCACATCAAGCCTCAAAGCCTTCCATGCCTTCCTGTTTTGTGGAGGGCATTACAATTCATAGTTCCTAAACCTGTTGGCCATGTAAAGCATTTTGTGAAAGCAAAGCACCTTTCGGATGAAACGAAATGATAAATACTGTACTTTACTGTAACAGGTTTGTGTGTAACTTACAACTGTGCTTACAGTGTGCGGAGCTGGAATGTTTAAGTTCAGTTTTAGATAACCCTTTTGAAGGAAAATGATACATGGTACAACCACTTTAATGATGATGTGTCTCAAAGTAGTTTGTTTTTACTAGACGCTGAGTATCATTTGAATATTAGTGGCCTACCATTATGCATTTAAGAACCACATTTGTTGGTTGAAAGGAATTAAGGTCAGACAAAATAGAAGTTCCCAGTTTTATAAAGACAGTAAAATCAGTTATGTTTGCCATTTGAATTGGAAATGTAACACATTTTCAACAGTTGCAGTGTTTTTCCTGTGACTTTTCTGTGGTTAAAATGTTGTCAAAAGATTTTTTTTAATGTATTGTCTTTTGGAATTTTTGCATTTGAGGAAAACAAGCCATAAAGTGAACCAATTTCTTTTCTTTCTTTTTTTTTTGTTGTTGTTGTTAACATTCTCTGGTGGTGCTGGCACTGCCAGTGTTTGCCAGTGTCTATCAAAAGCTATGTCTTTATTCCTGGCACTGAATAAAATAGCATATTTATTTGGATGACATTGTTTGCAAATATCTACCTGAACTGGCATTGTTGCATAACATGTGCACCACTAGTAATACAAATTCCAGAATGCATTGCAGTGCTCATACTGTTGGTTTGAATCAATTTGCGTTTTTTTTTTTTTGGGGGTGTGGGGGGGGGGGGGGGGGGGGGTGTGACACAAATCACATTACCATGTAAATTTGTTTTCTAAATTGTGTCTGTCAAAACTTTTAATATGTATTGTACTGTACCTCCCTTCTCAACAAAACTGACACCGGTGGTTCTTTGGAATGGGTGTTCATTGCTTGCACATCTTCTGCTTATTTGGTCAGGCCGTGTATACAATTTGCACAGCCTTGCAAATGCCGTGATAAGTTGAACTACATTTATGAGCAACAAACAGTACAAAATAGAAAATAAATACCTCGTTGGCCGCCTGCCATGAAAAAAGGTGAAATGTCAAGTAATATCGTCAAAGTTTCTTTATCTGCGTTATCATCTTTGTAACGTCAGTCTAACTCAGAGCACAAGTGAAGTATAGAAATAAATAAAACACGAGCATGTGACACTGTGAAAATTAACATGAATTAACATAATCCTTTTTAGTCACCTTAACACGTTAAGCTATTATTACACAAAATGATTTAGTAATTTACAACATGAAAATTATTAACCAAGAGCTAACAAACTTATGAAAATTCTCAACAAATCTAAGCGTTGCAGGGTCTATGCAGGATAAATAGCATACATGAAATATGAAGTAGGTTTTTTTTCCCCATTTATCTCCACTTTAGTGATGCAATATCCACTCTAGGGTACAGGTAGCCTACTTTTCCACTTAAACTCTCGTTAACAATTTGATGTGTAAGGGCATGTCGGATGCTACATTCCACCAAAGTTCACTCCTCCATCCATCTATCTGTCTGTGTCTTATTTCATTTACAGCTCTCTGCTTAGATATGTTTGCTCAGTGGCTGCTAGCTTTTACAGAAAGGCGAAGGTTCAGTCATCGCTTTTGTCACTGAGTGTGGGGTAAGTGAGGCCAGCCTCCCCTCAAAAAGACACAGCCAAGCTTGCCGCTTCAACTTTTGTTCAAACTATGCAGTGCACGACAGTAATATGCCACCAACGTGCTGCAAAAGCCACCTTCAAAATAAAAGTAGGCTACATATAATTTATAATTCTTGGACATTAATGCATCGTATGTAAAACAATGATATGGAATAGTGGAATAGTCTCTTCGCTATTATCACACAACCAGCCCACTTCAAGGAGAAAGTAGACAGTTCCATTATTGCAACCAGGAAGGTTACTTCATATCTGAAGTTGCATATAAAAAAATGTAAATCAAACAAACAAAATAACAATAATAATAATAATAATAATAATAATCAATTCATCCATTTATGTGACCGCTTATTCCCCACAAGGGTCGCAGTGATGCTGGAGCCTATCCCAGCTGGCTCTGGGCAGTAGGCGGGGTACACCCTGAACTGGCTGCCAGCCAATTGCAGGGCACATATAGACGGACAACCATCCACACTCACAAGCACACTTAGGGACAATTCAGACATTCAGAGCATCCAATTAATTAACCTGCCATGCATGTATTTGGAATGACTGGGAGGAGACTGGAGCAACCAGAGAAGACCCACACAGGCATAATAATAATAATAATAATAATAATAATAATAATAATAATAATAATAATAATAATGATGATGATAATAATAATAAGAATTTAGGCATCACAAAACCAGTTCAGTCCTGGGGGACACTAGCCCACCCCAGGAGTCCACTAAAAGAGGTTCAATACTGATCTGGTGTTGGAAAGGCATGATGATGATAAGAGAATTGCTGAACCAATTTAAGCCTAAAAAGACAATTGTTGACCAACTTAATTGAATAGCTTCGAGTGGTACCACGCGATTAAATTAAGTTAATCCAAGTCCATAGTAAGAGTAAGTCATTCAGAGTCAGTTCTTCATAAATTAATGCTGAATAACGTTCTTGTTTTGTGGACTAATCAAAGGACTATAGGTTTTGTTTCAAATTTTGAAGTCAATTTTCGGTACTACTACTACTACTACTACTACTACTACTACTACTACTGCTACTACTACTACTACTACTACTACTACTACTACTACTACTACTAATAATAATAATAATAATAATAATAATAATGATAATAATAATAATAATATTTACGGGTGTTCGATACCACTTTTTTTCAGACCGATACCGATACACAGACCCTCAGTACTCACCGATACCGATACCAACTGCCGATACCAGTAGTACATTTTGACAAATAAAAAAAATCACTAAAAGATATTTTTAAACACATATATTTCCTTTAATTTTGACAAAAAACAAAACAAAACAGCGCAGTCACTCTTCAATAGTCTTAACTAGGGGTGTGAATTGCCTAGTACCTGACGATTCGATTCGTATCACGATTCACAGGTCACGATTCGATTCGATACCGATTAATCCCGATACGAATTGATAAGTCGATTGTTGCGATTTTTTTCCATTCAAATTTAGAAAATACTAATCAGTAAGCTTGTAGAGTGTAAGATTTATATGAAAATGTATTCTTTATGTATCTGAAATTTCAGTCTTATAGAGGTTGTAATCTGTTTCATGTTTGAACAGCATTAAAATAAAATATTAAGGCTTAATGTTCCGTTCATATAACATTCTTCCATGCTCAAGGTGTGAATCCTAACCCGAAGTCAGACGTTTTGTTGAATATTTTTCCATTAAAATGGAAGTTTAAAAATCGATTCACACACACACACACACACAAAAAAAAAGGCAATGATGATAAGACGTTGAATCGGTAAGACTACCGAATGAACAATTCTGAGCTCTTAAAAAAATAAAATAAATAATAATAATATATCGATTTTTTTTTATTGAATCGATTCGAGGATCGCGCGATGTAGTATCGCGATATATCGCCGAATCGATTTTTTTTTTTTAACACCCCTAGTCTTAACGCTCAAAATAAAACACAAACATGCTCTTTTAGTTTAAGATTCACAATTTTGAAGTATTTCCAAACCGGTGAAGTTTTGGTGAAAAACTGCTGCAAGCTAGCGCCAGTTACAGGCAAGGAGGACTCATTTAACGTCTTCCCCCTCTGCCATCGGTCGCTTGTACTCGTATGCGTCACGAGTACTCGAGTACTTGAAAAAAGGCTGGTATCGGCCCGATACCGATACCTGGTATGGGTACTCGCCCATCCTTAATTATAATAATAATAATAATTCTTATTATTATTATACCACTGATGACATGTGAAATTCATATTTCATGGCTAATGAGCCTAGAAAAAAAACTAATTAGGTTAAATTACAAAAAATGACATTTTACTAGCAGCAAAACATTAGATTTTTAACATTTATTTAATATATCATCACTTAAATGCTGTACATATTGCCCGTGATGGGGTCATACAAAAATGGCTACAAGGTCCAAATAAAGGATATTATTAATAAAGATTTTATGCCTGCGGAAGGAAATTGTCTTTTGTGGAGGATTTTGAAAAAAGGAGTTTGCTTGCATAAGATTTTTTTATGTTTTGTTTTATTATGTTTTATTACTTTTTTATTATATTTTTTACTTTTGGTGAAGAACACGAGTTGAATCACTCAGGCACTTTTATCAGCTTGTATATTTCTTCCACGTAGAGTAGGTACATAGTGTGAGTAGTTTTGCCCCTTCTGCTAAAAAATAAAATAACAATAAATTAAATTAAATACTTAAGAAATTATATAAGTGATAGAAATTGACACTTATATTAACCTAACTTCTTACGGACATCTGGTAAAGGACGATAATGACTCCGTCCTGAACTGAACATTTATAACAGTTTCTATTTCTGCTATCGTATACCATACGTATATAGCACCCTCTGGTGTTGGAAATGTTAATCAGTTTTACAATCCCTGTAGTAGTTCGATTACCTCTATGATCGACAGATTTGGTCTTCTTATGTCACTCTTGAAAATGGACGGGGGCAATGTTACTATGACACAACCTGCACAGGATATTTCCAAGACTAACGTTTTAGCCGAAAGCTATGACAAAAAATGTATTTTTTGTAGGATTGTTAATCATGAAATGGACACGGAACTTCTTCATTGTGTGAGAACATTTTAATATGCGGCAGTAGTTTTACTTAACTGTACTCGCTAGCTAGCATGTCGATTCTAGTCGAGTCACCCAACACTGTAATTACCTCTTCATTCAACTGTTTGTTAAAAACAATGTCAGCCTCACATTCTGTTCTAATATAGTCATTTAACGAACTCAATACTAGTCTAGAAGGTTCATGCTTGCAATCTCTTGTTTACATACAGTTATCTCATTGTATGTACTGTAACAAGTATCGGCGGTTAGAATGTAAGTTTACTGTAGTTAGCATTTATGGGTCCCTCGGCATGTTGCAAGCAAACATCTCCATTTGTTTACCACAGGATGAGGAGATCGCATGTTTCAGAGACATCAATCCTGGAGCTCCGCACCATTACCTAGTTGTCCCCACTAAACATGTTGGAAACTGTAAATCACTCCGCAAAGAACACCTACCCCTGGGTAAAGTGACATTTTACAATTCGTGAAATATGCTTTACATTAGTTCGTTCATGCATGCGGCATTCAAGTTATAAGGATCTCAGGTACATCATATTGACAGTGGGCAATCTTTATTGTTAACCAGTTTTTTTGTTGTTTTTGTTTTGTTTTTTTAAATGATGTAAAATTGACGCTACTCAAATGATAGGGAAACTCACATTTTATTTAAAAATGTGGTCGCATAAATGTGGATACTTTCAAACTAGTAATTTGTGGGTTTATTAATTTACTCAGTCTTATTAGGTAAATGTTATTGCACTGTTATAAGCTCTCTTCAGATTTTGAAGAGGTTGAAGTTGGGTTTGAAGTTAAAACAAAACAAACAAACAAAAAAAACGGATCGAATCAATATCAGAAAGAGCACGCTCTTTATCGGGACCTCTACTGAAAAGTATCTGTGATCAAAGGCACTTAAAAATGAATACAGGTGTGTGTTGACTTCCATTTAACATGAGTTTGAATGTGATTTGATAATGCTGAACACAGTCACATCCCATTATCCATTATGAGGGTGTGCAGTTGTGCACTCTTGTGCAACCATATTTTCTCAGATGTTGATTTTTACTTTCCCTCGCTTAAAAAAAGTTAAAGATCCATTGAGTTGTACAAGCTGTAGGTAAAATTAATCGGGTGGGGGGGGGGGGGGGATCACAGAAACCTGGCATTTGAACTGGGGTGTGTAGACTTTATTTCCACTGTACCCATACAATTAGCAACCTTTTGTGTTTAAACTGTATATTTTAACAGCTTGCTAGTTTAAGTTGTACTCTGTTCAAAAACAAGTTTAAATGGCAAGTTGTTTGATCACTGATCAACACATAATTGTATTTCTAAAAAAAAAAAAAAAAAAGCGTGGAGAATGACAGTACCAGTAGTGCCTTGGATAAAAAGCGTATTAGGTGAAGTCGTGGAAGTAGACAAAACGTACTCATAACAGTAGCCCTGATGAAGACTGTAAGTCCAAACATATTGCCAATAAAATTGTCTGAACATTTCCATGTTTTCACACAATTGTGTTTGTTGTTATGTGCAGTAAATCGCATGGTGGAAATAGGGAAGGAAATCCTGCAGAAAAACCATGTGACGGATCTCAGTGACGTCAGGTGAGCTTCAAGCACACAACTCTTACCCCAACACAATTCAGCGATCTCCAATATATATATATATATTTTTAGAACTTAATAAAAACTATTTTAACATGGAAACAAAGTACAAAAATTATACTTGTCATTACAAAATTTGTGCTTGGTCTCTGTGTAGTGAAGCAGTATTGAATGTATCGTGGCCTCACTGGTTTCCAAGCTAGCTGCCACATAACTAGTGTTACGTCTTCCTATTTGTTGTCAGTGGTGTGGCAAGCGATTTGAGCTATTATTCAATATCCTTTAGGTTGATGTACGAGTATGCTTACTATAGTAACCCAACTTTGGCATACTTACAATATCTACATGTTACTAGTGTGGCAAAACTGTGCACTAGTTAACATCTGCTCACTACCAGTACTTATAGTGAATAGAACTCAGACTCGCACCCAAAATCTGCAATCGCATATTCGTTTACCATTTAATCAACATCCCCCAAATCAATATGAATGGATTAGTAATTGTACTTGTGCTGAAAAACATGGAATAGTTCAGAAGAGCAGTGTGGGCAGTCGAATATATGATGTCACACATGGCCATATACATACATTTATATATATATATATATATATATATATATATATATATATATATATATATATATATATATTAGTGCTGTCAAACGATTAAAATTTTTAATCTGATTAATCACACTTTTAAATTTTGATTAATCACGATTAATCAGCTAAATTACTCGCGTATTTGCGTAATATAAAATAAATACAAAATACCATAATATTTTGACATTAACGCATTTTATTATATGAATATCATTTGCAAACATTGATTAAATGCATGTATGAAATTGCATGCATGCGTGTATTGCTCAAAACGTAACAGCATCATAACAATTGGGTGCAATTCAGCAATTAATTAAACGTAAATTACTTTTGTTTTATCTAAAGTCCCGTCGGGGTGTTTTTGAAAGCGAAATGTACCACCGAGCACACCAACTGGAGTCACCCCGCTCATCTTGGAACAACAGGCATAGGAAATGCCGTGCATTGACCTCATCACTGACCTGCGCAGCCTTCAATGTAACCATCCGCGGTTACGTTCAAGGCTCAAGTGCGGTCCAAAAAAAAAATAGTGCGATTAATCTGCATTAATATGTGATTAATTTAACTTTTTTCTTTGATTAATTAATCTATTAACGCTTTAACTTTGACAGCCCTAATATATATATATATATATATATATATATATATATATATATATATATATATATATATATATATATATATATATATATATATTAGGGGTGTGAATTGCCTAGTACCTGACGATTCGATTCGTATCACGATTCACAGGTCACGATTCGATTCGATACCGATTAATCCCGATACGAATTTATAAGTCGATTGTTGCGATTTTTTTTCATTCAAATTTAGAAAATACTAATCAGTAAGCTTGTAGAGTGTAAGATTTATATGAAAATGTATTATTTATTTATCTGAAATTTCAGTCTTATAGAGGTTGTAATCTGTTTCATGTTTGAACAGCATTAAAATAAAATATTAAGGCTTAATGTTCCGTTCATATAACATTCTTCCATGCTCAAGGTGTGAATCCTAACCCGAAGTCAGACGTTTTGTTGAATATTTTTCATTAAAAATGGAAGTTTAAAAATCGATTAAAAAAAAAAGGCAATGATGATAAGACGTTGAATCGGTAAGACTACCGAATGAACAATTCTGAGCTCTTTAAAAAAAAAAAAAAAAAAAAAAAAAAAATCGATTTTTTTTTTATTGAATCGATTCGAGAATCGCGCGATGTAGTATCGCGATATATCGCCGACTCGATTTTTTTTAACACCCCTAAATATATATATATATATACATATATATATATATATATATATATATATATATATATATTTAGTAGGGCTGTCACTAACGACTTTTTTAAAAATCGACTCGACTTCTCATATTTTTAACGACTAATCGACTTATTATTATTATTATTGTTATTTTTTTTTATTGTTTTGTTTATTATTTATTTATTTTTTTATTTTTTTATTTTTTTTAGATTTGAGGCCGCAAATGTTGAACATGTGTTGAATTGAGTGGATAATCTGTATATAAAATCCATTGTTCCTTATATTTCCTGTACAATAATAGTCTTCAATTTAGTGTAACTGCGGCGCGCCCGCACGCAGCCACGCACGCACATGCACACAACTTCTTCATGCCCCTCCCTTCATTTCAATGTTGTAGGCGATGGTGGTTGTTTGTTTGTTAGTTGTTTGCCGTGGCCAGCAACTGATCACCGAGTGTTATTTTGTCACGCCGATGTTTTTTTTATTTTATTTTTTTAATGCCACGCCGAGGGTATTTATTTATTTATTTATTATTTATTATTTTTTTATCCGAGGGGAACAAGCTCTTCTTTCGCGACCAAGATGACGTGCTTTGCAATTCAAGCCGTGTTTGTGAGGGGGTTATTCTGTCACGGTGAGTGTAAAACTTTGACTACGTTGCCGTGAAACGCTAAGCGAACTGCCCGTGAAATGTGTTTGACTCCACAAAACGGCCATCACGACGCCGCAACGAACTGGTCGTGCACATTTGTGTTATTCATATACGCTTGTGAATGTCTATAAGCAATCGTGGTATTCACGGCAGGCCAAGAATTTTTGTTCCGAGTGTTCACGGCAAAATAACGCTCGCAGGAGATTTGTCGGTCGCAGCGAAGTGACTGTCACACAATTAAGCAGCTGCCAAGTGCCACACGAGGGAGCGAACTAAATGACAATATTACAAGTATTTCTGTAACGTTATTGTTGCGTTTACCTTTGTCTATCTGTGACGCGCTGAATCCATGTTATTGCTCCGGTATCTATGAACCGTGGCGTCGATTTGGCCGTCCCATTCACTCGGCAGTCATGCTGCTGTACTGATCCATGAGCGTTTAAAAGTCCTGGTGTATCTTTGCAGCTTTTACAGACTTTTTGAGGGTCCTTGTTCACCTCACTAACCAAGCTTGGCAGTAATAACGTGCATGGTGGCTTGGTGACTCCGATTCATGTCGTGCTCTCTTCCTCTCCCAAATGTTTAGAAGAGCCTGTACCTCTGTCCTCTTATCCATTCGCTTTTCCTCCATTTTAAAATAGTGCAACCATTGAGGACATAATCTTAACTAATAAATATTGTAAATACTGTACGAGTGTACATGTACGCTTGCAGTAAAAGAACTGTATGTGCAATTAGGCTAATGGCGGTGTGCAACACACCGCCAAATTCAAACAACCAATCAGACCAACCAAACAGAAGTCATTTAAATAGATAAATAAATAAATAAATAAATATTACTCTGTCCGCCTTCTTCTCACTGAAGTTTGCAACACACTCTGCGCGGCGGCATAAAAGGTCCGTGTGAAACATGGACGGCGACGGCGCAAAAATGGTTCCGGGCGGAGCGTCGACTTAAATTTTTCCAGTCGACCTATTTTTAAAGTCGACCTAGTCGACTTGGTCGACTTTTTTCCCCAGCCCTAATATTTAGTGCTTTGGTACATAACCCCCCCCCAAAAAAAACCAAACAAACAAACAAAAAAACAGACATAATTTGAAAGAAAGACTTGGGCATGGGACGAGACACAAATCCTACGAGAATCTCATTTATATTTAAGCCAATTGCTGTCAAAAGGAAGTAGAAGAAGAAATGGAAGTAAATTTCCAAACACACCTATCCTGGAATTTCAGGTGTCAGTCTGAGCTCAATTTTAATTTATGCAAGTTGGACCTGAGTATAAGTTGCAGCACCAGCCAAAGTTTGAAATTATGCGTGATTTATAATCCAAATAATATGGTAATTGTTTCTGTTTCTCAAATACTGTACATGTTAAATCTTATTTCCTTTCTCTGCAGGTTTGGGTTCCATTGGCCCCCATTCTGTTCAGTCACACATCTACACCTTCATGTTCTGGCACCTGCCAGCCAGATGAGCTTCATGTCACGCTTGTTCTACAGATTAAATTCTTACTGGTTCATTACAGTAAGCTATCGTCCATACAACTATGCTTATATTATTAAAGGTGTATTCAAGGATTTTCTCGAAAAGTAGAAACCAAGCATCTGTTTGTGACTTTTTAAAAACGCCGGCGAGCACGACTCCTCCGTTCCAAAACTGTGATCAATCTTCACCAAATGTGCACTTCTGTACTCATCCCAGAAACATACTCTAAAGATATCAAAAGTCACATTATTCTTTTATGAACAGGAGCAATGGGTACAACGGCGTATTAGGGCCACGTACAATTTTTTATTTTTTTTATTTTATTTTTATTTTTTTTAGGGGGCGGGGGCAATATGACGAGAAAAAAAGTGGCAAATTTGCCACTTTTTAATATGATGAAAAAAAAGTGGCAAATTTGCCACTTTTTAATATGACGAGAAAAAAGTGACTTTATAAAGTGGCAAATTTGCCATTTTTTTTCTCGTCATATTGCCCCCGCCCCCTAAATAAATAAATAAATAAATAAATAAATGTATAAATACATGTGGGGTTTTTTAGAGGGCGGGGTCAATATGACGAGAAAAAAAGTGGCAAATTTGCCACTTTTTAATATGACGAGAAAAAAGTGACTTTATAAAGTGGCAAATTTGCCATTTTTTTTCTCGTCATATTGACCCCGCCCTCTAAAAAAACCCACATGTATTTATACGTGGCCCTAATACACCGTCATACATGGGCAATGGCAACGTCAACAGTACAAAAAAAATATCGGGACTGTTGTTCACATATTTTAGAGTATGATTTGGGCATAAGTGAAGATTGATCACGGCTTTGGGACGGCCATACAGCCTATATGTTTTTATAGAAGTCAGGCCAGGTGTTGCATGCCGCCTTGACAACCGTGCGGCTATGCGTCTTTTTTTTTTTTTCCTGCCTCCCTCGGAGGAACGAAACCTGACAGTTGGGAGTGAATGTGTGTATCAAATGCACCATACTAAAACAATTCTAATAGGGATAAATATTTAAGCAGGATAGAAAATTATGTACTCAAACACAATATAGGCCTAATATTTCAGTTTTTGATCAAATAAAACAATAGCATTTGTCATCTCCAAATTAATTCACAAAATGGGCTATATTACTCCAGCACATTTAAATATATTTATGTTTATGTACAGCACTTTGTATACAGCAATACCTGTTCTTAAAGCGCTTTATAAATAAAATTGAGTTGAGTTGAATTAAATAAATTAAAATACAGTAATTGTACGAACTTATACTTTAAACAACTACCGAGCAGGGAGCACTTGTCACGTCCTCCTTTCAAACAACAAACAGTCCCTTTTCTTTTCTTTTTTTTTCTTTTTATTATTATTATTATTATTATTATTATTATTATTTTATTATTATTATTTATTTTTTGTCCCGCCTCCCGACAGCCAGTGCCGATACTTGCACTTGGCATCACAGGATGCGATGATCGCGTGGGATCTTGTCAGTTTCAGACTTTTAGTGTAACAACACATTCGGTCTACGAAACAGAGAAAATTTATCGGGTAATCTGACAGCGCGACTGTCCTGAAAGACAATAAAGTCGTGTAGCTTGAACTCGGCATAAGACGCAGCAACAAAAGATCCTTGAATACAACCGTTAGTAATTTTGTCTCTGACATGACACCTGTGTTAATACTTTCTCATACACTACTCTATTAGCGTTTTATGGTTAATTAGAAAGAAATAGCACCCGTGCAATTATTTTATTTGAATGCTTTTCAGGTGGAGCAACTGATAGAACATCTGAACTCTAAAGAAGAAATCAGCTGATTATGTATTTGGGATCCATCTCAGTTTGTGACCACTTGCCTGCTGATAATCAGTGTTTAAATTGGGGCAAATGATTACACATGACATATATTCATTATCTTGTTCATCATGACCTTTTAAGTTGAAATGAATCTAACTCAAGATTATAGACCATGTATTAAATCTCCTTCAATAGAATTAGAATAGTGGCAATATTGTGTTACAGAAATGGCTAATTACCGGTAATGACATTATTTGAAAGCAATCTTTAATCAAGGTACAAAAGCCTTAATGAGCATGATATTAGCCTTGGATCATCATTTTATCATAGCAAATTACATTGACTACCTCAGCTATATGGTATCTTATATATACTGCTGGGTATTTTGTACCATTGGAAACAAGAGTGGGAGCAACGAGTAGCATCTGCATGAACTATTTATAAGGCATCTTTTATGTAGAAACAAGTAAGTAATCCTGACACTTCAGGTTAAGTATAGTATGTCTAATAGCCCTAAGCAGTAAATGGTCAAAAGCTTGTTAATGTATAAAACATTCATTTATTTTTTGTGTCTGTAAGTTAGTAATGTGGTGTTGTGATTAGGTGTATTACGCATTGCCCAACTTAAGTACTTGTACAAGTAAACTGGACAGTTCTCCAAGGAACACACACACACACACACACGCACACACACACACACACACACACACACACATCCTTGTACATATATCTTTGTGAGGACATCCATTGACATAATGCATTTCCTAGAGCCTTACCCTAACCGCAACCATCAAAAATGATTGCCTAAACCTAACCCTTACCCTAACTCCAACCATAGCCCAATTCAAACCTAAACTCTAAAACCAAGTCTTGACCTTCAAAAAGAGGTCTTGCAAAGTGAGGACCGGCCAAAATGTCCTCACTTCACAAAAATGCCCTCATTCTGTTGGATAAAGACGTATTTTGGTCCTCACTATGTATTATGTACAAGAACACACACACACACACACACACACACACACACACACAAAACAGTTCTAAAACTTTAGACTTTTATTGATGTGTACACATTTTTGCAACATTAGATGAAGAAAATGTTTGCGTTCATATTGCCAAATCTAATTTGTATAACAGCAATGGGCCAAAGCTGTGGGAGTTGTGTATATAATAGTATGCCATAGAAAAGAGTAATTCTGAAAAGAAATTGAAGGTGTTGATGTTTAAGCCTACTCATTTGTCAAGCACTACATATTAAGGGAATGTAAAGGGAATCACACTCAGTTCTGTAAAATATGTATGCACTTTAAGAAGCATTAATATATTGTGATTAAAACACGCTTTTGTTTGTTGTTGTTTTTTTTTATATAGGTTATTACTTTCAAATTGATCCTCAGTCACAAAACAAATTGCACTTTATATCCATCCATCCATTTTCTAAACCGCTTGCTCCTCACAAGGGCCGCAGGGTGTGCTGGAGCCTATCCCAGCTGGCTTCGGGCAGTAGGCGGGGTACACCCTGAGCTGGTTGCCAGCCAATCGCTGTGCACTTTATATTATTTATTTATTCAAGCATGCATGTTCAACCTGTTAATTAATCCACTAACTGGAAAAAATGCATTTCTAAAATACAATATTCATTAAAAAAAAAAAAAAAAGTACATTATAGCACCGTCTTCATGCATGTCACTGAAATAAAAGCATTCCAATTTAAAACAAAAGTTGTAATGTGCAACTACAAACAGTGGCAGCATGTAACATGACTCTTGTTGTGGTCATTGCAAGAGAGTAATCATAACGTGGTCATCCTTCCCTTGCCACAGCATCTCCCCCTCAAAGTCAACCAGCTTCTGCTTCCGGGCTCTTAGAAGAATCCCCACCAGTTTGTTGGAGATAGTCACATAATGTTCAAACAGCCTGCCAAATGCTACAGAGATATTGCCCCCATTCCCATCTTCGTGGCCCTGCACTCCAATGTCTTTTATTACATCACACAACTCTTGAACCTCTCTGCTGATGTGTGTGTGAGCATCCTCCCCACGTTGTGCTGTCAATGAACCTTGCAGGGGCCTCCCATAGTCATCCTGACCCCTCTGGGGGACCACTGCAATGGGTCTGGTGTCATGACTGAAGGGGTTGTGCTTCTGGTGCTCCTGGTGGTTTTCAGACCATTTCTGCCAGTTGTCCTTCAGGCCCTTAACAGACACGATGCACACTGCTTTGTCATCCGCGAACTGAGCAGAAGTATTTCCATCCATGATTTGGCTGTATCTGTTAGTTTCCAGGGATTAATGCTTTGTTAGAGAGGAAACGTTGAAATTAGATTTTATATTCAGAGTTATGGCTTAAGTCAAACCTACGAAACAGAAGGCATCCTCATATCATTTTAACAGAACAGTTTGTATGGACAATAAAAATATATGATCTTTGTATTTTATAACTAACCCTTTTAAGGAATGGTATGCATAGTAGTAAACAAATGTGATGAAACTTACATCTCAAACTGTAAGCCTCTGGTGTAATACAAGTTCACTTGAGCAGAAGTGAGCACAAGTGCATAGTGCCCACTGGTATTAAAATCAGCTCCTGTAGACGGTGCAGCAGCATTGCTTGACAATAGCAAGTGTACAGATACTTTACTGTGCCAAATGAAAACCGCTCTCCGATAGACACTTCTTCAACCAATGAACTCTTCGAGGTGACCCAAACGGCCAATCGCAGCGGAGAGAACGCGGGACAGACAAGAGCCTGCCCTGTTGAGGCAAAGCTGATTACAACCTGGAATGAACTAGTTGGTTTTGACACGCAAGTTACGTGTAGTACTACTAGTGTTAGTTATTTTTGTAATTAACAACATCCACATTTTATAATTAAATGACATCTCGAGGGATAGCGCAGTTTGACATTCAAAACCACACGTACGCCAGTGTTATTAAAACCAATCCACATACACCCGTTTGAGACTTTGAATAGTCAACTAATAGGACTTATTCTTTTCATATAGTACGCAGTTATATAATCACGAGTGACACATTAAAACGTGCTCAATAAAAAGATACGTCTTTGGTCGAGTCTCGTCCTACCAAACGATGGGTGGGACTTCTCACCCCTCAACTTTGTTTCTAGCCGGGCGTATTTTGAACTAACAACAAAGATGGCGGCCTCCAGTAGACGTGCATGCCGTCAATATTTATTTCATCTTGCTCAAGATAACTTAGACTTCAGGTTACCGGTAAATGTGGATAAGCTGACATCAACTCCATCCTGCTATTTTCATGAGACAATACATATATTTTTAGAAATTAGCGGAGCCATAGACGACATCCGTCTGTCATGTGTTAGCTGTCTGCTAATGCAATCGGAAGCTTTGAGGAAATGGTGGAATCAAGCCAAATGGATGAAGGGTTTGATTATCAGTGACTATTGAAAATTACACTTTTGGGGTTAACTTTTGGTTCTGCTGTTGTAAATCGTTAGTTTTTGGCATTTAAATGGGCCAACTTTTGCCTACTGTGTGAGAGGAGAGTTTATCCATTCCGAATAGTGATTGGCGTTTAGTTGTCATCATAATCATTCGTCTCTCATGACTGGTGCGACCATACTTAAAAAAAATAAAAAATAGGGCCGGTATTATCCTTCCTTCCGTTTTTTACAGAACTGTATTTGCTTACACATAATTTACAAAACAAATTCCAAATATAAAACAAGCAAGCACTATTCACACAGAGTATACAATCATTTAAAACACAAAATTCAATTAGTTGTAATAGTAAAATGCGCCAAGGATCCTTCCTTCCTCCTGTCTATCCACTTTCTGAACTGCTTATCCTCACTTGGGTGTGCCAAAGTCTAATAATGTCAAATAATTATGTGTTCATGTCTCCAGGAAATAAAGGCTCTGCTGGCTCTCAGGGGAAAAGGTTTCAACCCTGGGGAGAACTTTAAAGAAAAGGTATCTATAAACCAACAACACTAAGGTGGCTCTACCGTTGGGCTCCCATCTATGCAGCTCTGCTTTAAAGCATGAAAGACTGCAGTTGTGCTTTCTGTCCTGTACATCGCAATGTTCACAGTTTAGCATGGGTAAAGACGACGCTAATTAATTTTTGTCTACAGTTAAACACATACACACACCTGCATACGCACACGCGCGCACACGCACATTTAATAGAGGTGAAACAATTAATCGACCAGTAAGCAATCATCAAATGAATTGATAATTAATTTTTGATTATCAATGAGTCTTTTAGATAGTTCCAAGTGTCTAATGGACATTTTCAATGCCAAGACTACATCTACTTTGGATGTAATAAGTGATTTTGATGGGCTCCTATTACTACAAAAACAACACGGTGTTGAATTCAGCGTTCTAATGAAACTCGTTATGGAAAGTGATTGCCAAAAAATGGGAATAAATTAAGCTCAAAGTGTCCAATATTTGCGGTTTGAATGACGAGATTGCATCAATTTTACATGGGATCTATGCTTTTGATGGCCTGCCATTGCCACAAAAACAAAATGTGTAGGATGTTTTGGTTTCTGTACAAGCCACAAACTGATGGCCGAAAAGTCTCTCTCAGGATTTTCTTGTAAAATTAATTCATGGTTCAATCAATCACAGCAAGTTGTCCAGGCCTTGAAGCGGATGAGTAGCCCCAGAATGCCACTCTACCTCCACCTTTTTTTGATCTGATGTTTTTTTTTTTTTTGGTTTTTTTTTAAATGACGTGTTTTGGGTGGCTGTTGCTCAGTTGGTTGTGGGTTGTCCAGTGACCAATGGGTCATCATGGTTAATTGGACTTGGGTGTGGTCCAGGGGTCACCAAACGTTTTGAAACTGAAAGTTCCTTCTTGGCTACTGATTAGTGCAAAGAGCTACCAGTTTAATATACACATCTGAAATAACGAATTTGTTCAAATTACTTTTTATTTATTATTATTATTATTATTATTATTATTATTATTATTATTATTATTATTATTAATAATAATACTAATAATAATAATAATAATATCATCATCATCATTCATAAGTTTAACTAATGATGTTCATTTGAAGACACTGATCATGGTAATGATTTCTTATAGGAAACAGATTAATAATTACACATATAAATATACAACAGTTTTTCTGTAAATCTCTGCCAGTATTTACATTTTGAAATGATCTCCCATTAACACTTGACCATTCTCTCCACTTTGCTAATACTGCTGTGACTCTTGCTCTTACCACTGTTTCAGAGCCTCCTTTCCTATTTAGCGTTACACTTAGGTATAAAAACCTTTACCTAGCCTGGAGTTTTTTATTATCAATGTCAATCATCTTTTCATTTCTACTACTGAGCATTACCTCTGTCTTGGATGTATTGACCTTCAGTCCTTATGACTCCATACTGTTTTTGTTGTTGTAAAACATTCCTCGAATATCACTATGACCAACAATCACTGATGAGCTATTTTATGAAACAGGCCTGTGGGCTGCCCATGTGGTCCTTGGGGGCTACCTGGTGAAGGTGGGCACCACGTTGGTGACCCCTGGGTGTAGAGTCTGCCCAACACCATTGTGTTTTTCAATAGAGGGGCCCATCAAAATCACTGATTTCATCCAAAGTGTATCTAATCTTGGTGTTGAAAATTCTAATGTTGGAACTTATGTATTTAATTTTTTGCCAAATGGGTGTTTTTGTTTTTTGTTTTTTAAACAAAGGTTCTCATTTCAAAGACGTAATGGTGTATCATGTTTTATTATTATTATTATTATTATCAATATGTCATGTTGTTATTTTGTGGTAATAGGGGCCCATCAAAATTATTGCTTTTATCCAAAACTGATGTTGTTTTGGCATTGAAAACACCTATGTTGGACACTTCGAACTTTTTAACATTTTTTATGCCAATCGGATTTGTATTTATTTATTTATTTATTTATTTATTTTATAATTCTCTCATTTGAAAGATGTGGCGGTGTAGAGTGGGAAACAGGTGAGAAACCCAACACCATTTTGTTTTTGTAGCAATTGGAGCCCATAAAAATAACTTATTTCGTCCTAAATTAAGGCAATCATGGCAATAAAAATGAAAAACTCCTTGCTATTAAAATGTGGAGATGGGAGTAAAGAGTGTGTGTGCGTGTACAATGCAAAAAAAAAAAAAAAAAAAACAACACATAAAACAAAGTAAAATAAATTAATGGACAAAGTTGAATATGAACAAAAGCATACGCATTTGCATCTGGCTTGCAACAATTTTTCACTGTAATGTAATACATTTAAATCCCAGGTCTGTAACAAGTGTGCATAAACACAACAGTCTGGACCCATTCATTTCCCACCCAAAGGTAGAGAGAGATCCCCCTCTTATCTACCGGGATGAATCCCAACATACAGACACCGAGCATTACTGTATATATCCTGTGTATTCCCATCCCTATTTTTATATGAGATTAGTTGGCGACACAACACAAGTACCCATACTCTGATTTTCAGAAAAAAAATGAAGCAAATGTTTTTGTTCCATTTTATAAATTCAGCCACTTGTATTTGTTAAGAGGCGACATTTATCCATCCATCCAGTCATCCAGCCACCCATCCACCCATCCATCCCTTTCGAGACCACTTGTCCTCATTAGGGTTGCAAGTGAGCTGGAGCCAATCTTAGATGACTTTGATTGTCTGTCTCCGTATGTGCCCTGTAATTGACTGATGACCAATCCCGGGTGTAGTCTGGCTTTCCCTTCTCGTCAGATAGGATCAACTCCAGCTCCCTGTGACCCTGAGCAGGATTATATCATGTAAATGATACAAAACAGGTCATTTTAAGTTAAATGTAATGTTAACACTAACAGTACCTGAACTCTTTCCAAGTGTCCTTTCTGGTGTCTGGAGGATTTGACAGAGGACGATGTCTGCTGCGTTATGGCCCGATCTGTTTGTGCAAAGTAAGAATTTTGGTGCTTGCCTTCATATTGCACTGCTTACAATGTTTTCATGTATTGCCATTTATGAGGTTTTTTTTTCCTGGTGTGTGTCGCTGATATTTGTAATTGTTATTAAACGTACGTCAAGGTCTGCATTTGAGTTGTGGGGCCGCGGACGAAACCACAGTGAGCTGAGAACATCCTTACTGAACTACCCAGCAGAGAAGATGGTTAGTGATACCAAGTTTTGCTGTGTAATGTTAAACAAACTTTATGGTTCTACGAAAACATAAATGCTCCACTTTATCTGTGCAGGTGCCATTCATGCATAAAGAGTCTACATACAGAATAAATGTTTACACCTTCAACAAAACCCTGGATTTCACAGAGAGAATTAAACGAATTGATGTAAGTGTTTGAAATTAATATGTAAATTTGGGGACAAAAGTGGCTCTTCTCCTCTCTCTGCCCTGTAGGCAATGGTTAATATAGTTAGGTAATAGTTAAAAATATCAGTGTGTTGTTTTTAACCAACAGGCAGGCTCTCAGACAGACAGCTAAAATCGTAAATGACCCCTCTCGCATTTTTCATCCTGCATTTCAGTGGCTCCCCTCCGGGTGGCGCCTTCGCTGCAGGACAGAGAGGAGAGCCACTTTTGTCCCCAAAGCAATTTTGCTTCTTAATTCCAGTAGCAATACTTTCTAACATACGGACAGATCTTCTTAATATATGAATATCAGGTATGTGCAGAAGGGGGGATGAAAGTCATTTTGTTGCTTTTCAAAACAAACATTCAACAACATAATTTCCATAAGTTATTATGATATCTTTCATCATGAGATCCTCAAAGATGACGTCATGCTATGAGACGTGTCCTCATTCTAAGCCGTGTCGCTCGCTGCTGCACCTGCAGTCGCTAATTTCTATTTTAATTTCACTAACAATAAACAAAAGCAAAGTTCATATAAGGCAGAAAACTCAGCGCAGTCACGTCACTGAGGACGTGGATGACAGGGACACGTCCCCCTCAGTTTCATAAAGACGATGACCCGTCCCATCCACTTTCGCCATGGCAAAAATCTCAGATAAAACTAACCTTCCTCTTCCATCTGCTACAACTACTAATACGTTTAAGATACACAGAAAATATCGGAATTTATAACTCTTGACTTAGAGTTTTAATCAACCCGCTTCCTGAAGTCAGATCTCCAACTCAGCAACACAGATGAATCTTACAAGGCATCCATCCATCCATCCATCCATCCATCCATCCATCCTCTGCCCCTCAAAAGTTCATGCACGCCCCTGATATATATATTGTTGACACTTTATCCTATGTATCGAGTCACCTTATTGATAATGTGTATTTATATTATATAATTTTAGATTTTGTCTGTATATTCATTTTATACGTTTTATTCTCTTTTAAATGTAATGCTGCTCAATTGCTGCTGTTTCTTAATTGCCCCTAGTGGATAAATCAAGTTATATTGAATTGAATTGAAATTGAATTTGAATTTAAGCTCAGCTCGTGCATCAAATCACCCAACACCGCACTGTGTTCTGGCATACGCCAGTACAATCTAATATGATCTAATACAAGTTTTTAAAAAAAGAAAAAAAAGATAGACAGTCAGTTATAATCAGGGGCTGCCGTGTTCATTTTTTATTTTTATTTTTCACTTTTCGCACACCTATTGTATTGGAGCTCATTAGAGGTGTAGGTGTACCTCAAGTTTAAAAGTAACTATTGTGTATTCTCTCTACAGGCAATGGATTATCTTCCATTTGAGGGTCGTGTAAGTCTAAGCAGTCCTCAGCATGTCTTCTGTTTGTTGGAAGATTACGGCACTGACCCAAACAACATCCCCCAGCATCCATATTGTGTTTATTTTGGCCGATGGGTGAGAAACTGGAGAGACTGGACTGCAAATGACATCTGTATTTGAACAAGCATCCAAATCAATAATTGTGATTTCAATTAGAGCGTCAGTGCTATGAACACATGTGGACACACAAAGTACCTTTAAGATGTGCAGATCTGATTTATTTTTAACTTTTTGCCATACGGTTTGTGATTAACCTCAACACAGGTAGCAGATGGTCAGCGTGAATTGATACGCTCTCACAGTGTGAAGAACAGACACTTCATTGGAAACACGAGTATGGATGCGGGCCTCTCCTTCATCATGGCAAACCATGCCAAGGTCAAACAGCATGATCTTGTTTTTGACCCGTTTGTTGGCACTGGTGAGTTAGTTGGCTTACTGTATTTCCTTCGTGCACATGCAGATGAAAACATCAAGTTGCGCCTTTATAGTAATTATCAGTTTGTAATTAAAGTAACAGTGACATTCAAATTTTGAAAAATGCAGTGACTTTCAGATATTTTGATCACACAAAGTATTGAATGTCTTAATGGTTCTCTTTTGATTTGTTAAAGGAAGCCTGTTGGTTGCTTGTTCTCATTTTGGAGCCTATGTGTGTGGATCAGATATTGATTACAACACTGTCCATGGCAAAGGTATCATTTTTTCTCCATAATCATAGTTGTAGTCATTCTGTATTTTAGTAAAGAAGTGGAAGTGTTATAAAAGGTCAAGGTCTGAATTTGGGCTATTATTCAGCTGTACCACCAAGTGTTATTTTCGTTTTTATCCCCAGGAAGGTCAAGCCGCAAAGATCAGAAGTGGCGAGGACCAGATGAGAACATCCTAGCCAACCTGCGACAGTACGGAACAGAGAAGATGTACGTGGATGTGATGGTGTCTGATGCATCCAAGCCTGTGTGGAGAGAGACCGCTCTCTTTGATGCCATCATTACTGATCGTATGTTCATTTGTCATCGTGGCATCGGTGTCATTTTTCACAATTTTGCATTTGGAGCTACACATTAAATATTCTTCCCTTCTAAAAATTGCAATGCTTATTTTAGAGTAGTTGAAACTTAGGCTACAAGTTTAACCCAGTTTAATATTGTAAATACTGTTTTTGCTTGGATGAGTTCCAGATGTGTTTAAAAAAAATGTTTTGTGTGTGTGTATATATGTATATATTTTTTTTTTTTGTCTCGTGTGGTCAGCTCCATATGGTATACGCGAGTCCACAAGGAGAACAGGCTCCCAGAAAGAAACGACAAAACCTGTGGAGGGCGTGTAAGTTTATTTACGAGTCTACCACCAAAAAGGTTAAAGAAAACGTTACAGGATCAGTAAATGCTAAAATATTTTGTTCATTCTAGCTATGCCGAGTCGCACGTGGCCGTTTCCCAGTCCTACCAACTGAGTGAGATATTAGCGGACATGCTAAACTTCTCTGCACATCGTCTGGTCATGGGTGGAAGGCTGGTCTACTGGCTACCTGTTTATAGGCCAGAGTAAGTAATAACCACTTTGAGTATATTGTTCCAATGTGACCTGCTGCAGTCATCGACCAGTAATATGTCCGAGACAGAGAGGAAACTTGACACAGGCAGTGACACATGATAAATTAAATTCGTGCCTGGTTCTTTGGAACTCAACTCAAGTCAGTCGATTTTCCCTGTGATTTACTCAATGTGCTGCGTTTCACTAACATATCTTATCATCTTGTCAGGTAATGCAATGAGCTACCAAGAGGGGGCATCTTTGCACCAAAAAACAGCATAGAACACATACTACAGTTCAACACTGTTTTGTATACAGTAAAAACTAGAGACCTGAGAGATATTTTGGGGAAATGTTTCAGCAGTTTGACCATCTGTCTCAGTTTGTGCTGTTAACCAGAACCACAAAGGAAAATTTCCCATTGCCTTGCAAGACACCCTCAAGCACTGTTCCATTGGCACTTATAGAAAACATTTTCCTGTAAGCGCATACTCACCTGTGTAAATGACAATGTTTTCTGTGAGTAGTCTACAGGTGTGTCACTTTAGGTCCCAGTAAACCACAACTGAAAAAATTAACCTCCCTTTTAACCTTGACTTGACAAGTGTACGACATCACGTGAAACAAAGTGTTTATTGTTGAATGTTCCGTACACACGTAGTGTTGACTGCATACGCAGGTGTCAATTGGAAAAGGTAAAACCCACAACAAACAGCAGCAGCCACGACGGACATTTGTAAAAGAACAGCCTGCAGGGAGATGTGGATGAGATTAATTTTGCATTGTTTGGGTTTTTCGGCAAGTTTGTCAACAAATCCACACGTTAGTAACCTCTGACATAGTGCTGTCACTATAGAATCTTTTTAAAATCAATTATCGTATTGATTATTCCATCGAATAATTGATCCCCCCCCCCCCCCCCCCCACACACACACACACACACACGAACACACCCTTGTTTTTCCACTAAGGTTGGACCTAAGTTCAATTGAGTGGATATTAGTACTCATAATTTATTATATTCTATACAAATTAAACACTAATTTAAATTAGTGTGCTAGCGTTTACCGCTCAAGGTGAACAAACACTATTACATGAGTAAAGCTAGCTGTTAACTACATGAGGTCAATAACTTCCTGTTCCTGTCTTCTTCTGGGCACGTTCAGTGCATGACTTCCCTCTACTGATTAAGTGATGAACACCTAAAACCGAGTGGCAGGTTATAATTGTGAGCGTTTTTTTAGCAGACAAAATAACATCTGCCATTTGGCCACTAGATGGTGCACTAACAGAAGAAATAAAGATCAGATTACAGCCACCATTGCAATACTGCGTGTCTGCAAAAAAAAAAAAACAGTCATGGCAGGCCAAACATATGGAGCCCCTCTGGTGTCAGGGTCTGATTTATTTATTTTTTGGCTAATCTCTACCCACAGTTTAGCAATCTGTACCCACAGTTTAACAATCTGTACCCACAGTTCAGTAAACTGTACCCACAGTTTAACAATCTGTACCCACGGTTTAGCACTTCTGTGGCGTTATGTAATACAGTATGCACACGCACCGTTCGAGTGGTTGCTTGACAGCAGTATTAGCAGCGAACGGCTGCTTCTTTTCATCTTAAACTGTAGTCTACAGTTTTGGCAGCTTAAAGGTGCACGATGCAAGATTACACTCAAATTTGAGTGTTAAAATAACCATATTTTTCACCCGCACATGTTTTAAGAATTGTATAATGGACAGGAGACACTACTGTGGCACAATGACTGTTGCCCCTATTTTTCTGTTAAAGGAAAAAATGTTGGAGGATTCGGGCCGGAAGCTTTAGCTTTTGCTGTGAGCATGACGTCATGCGCGTGCTCGCTATTGTCCCTGTTAGCTCTCGCGATTGTTCACGCAACTTCACGGACAGGACAGCTAATTCAAACTGGATTTAAAGAGACCTGCACCCGATACGTCTCAATCCCTTATGGAGACTCCACGGAAGACAAAGAGTAGTAAAAAAAACTTTCAGACCAGCGTCACGGAAGGACGCGGATAAATATAGGAGCAGCGTTCGTCAGGTGGAGAGACCTAAGAACTACCATGGGGGTGAAACGGGACCCTTAGCTTCCTGACTTTTTGCTAAAAAGGTAAGACTTCGTAACGAAAATACGATCGGGTCTATTTATGATTAGCAGTGCAGAATAAAACTACCACACGGTCGCTAACTAATGTCTCCGCATATTAGCAACGTATTGCTATCCTCAATGTCACCGGATTCACGGGATGCACTATTTACGTTTGGAAGGTTGTAATTACGTAAGCTTTTGGCACTCAAAATGACTTTCACATACAAAGTAACTTGAAGATGAATACGTTTCTTACCTCTGTAGACATTATTAAGCCTATGAAAAAGGTGTTGTGCTCCGTGTTTACGATTGTTTGATTAACTTGGAGGTTTGCTCGGTCCCGAAACGTCGCGCACGCTTCTGGCCGTGTACACGTCACGTCGCTGGGGTCCATTCAACGTTTCGCCAGAGGGGTCGCAAATGTGCAAAAACTCTGAATCTTGCATCCTGCCCCTTTAACAATGCATTCAGATGAATGGATGACGGAAAGATGACGTTTCTTTAGCCAAGTATGGCGTATTTATAGTGGAGCACAACAAAACACGTTTGCATTTCAACAGCCTTCAGGCTTAACACGGAAGTAAAAGAAAGATAAAAGAAAAGTGTTCGAGCACCTCACAGTGGCACAAGCGCAACATTACACATCAGCTGAACGCATAAATCTACAGTTTAAGATGAAAAGAAGCAGCCGTTCGCTGTTAATACTGCTGTCAAGCAACCACTCGAACGTTGCGTGCACATGCGTATTACATAACGCCACAGAAGTGCTAAACCGTGGTTACGGTTTACTAAACTGTGGGTACAGATTGTTAAACTGTGGGTAACGTTTACTAAACTGTGGGTACAGATTAGCCATAAATAAATAAATAAATCAGACCCTGACACCAGAGGGGCTCCGTACAAACATGGTTACGGCGCGGAGCTTCAAGGCAGAACATTTTAGTCAACCTTTTTTTAAAGCGACTTATCCGACTTTTTTTTCCGACTTTTTTTTCCCCACAGCTCTACTTTGATGCATACTTTTGTTTACTTGCTACTGTTTGTTTACACATACTTTCTGTATGTGGTTGCATTCACACACAGTTTGCGTGAATGTGTGTGGCCTTCCCAGCAAGCACGTTCGTACATGTATCATAAAGTTCACACATTTGTCTTTCCTACTCATCTACTAGTGCTTGACTCCATGTCTGTCAGAGCACTGCCAAAATAAACATCTGAGGCCAGGCACGTCAGATGTATGTCAACTGTCTGTCTGTGTGCTGTGTCGGCTGACCCCTGCGTGCTTTCATATGTGTCTGTGTAGAAGCCCAAATGTGCTGTGTCTCTTGGGCCTAATCTGAAGCACTACATGGCAGCTATCAGGTTACTGTACACGCCCCCAACACACAATTTGTGTAAATATCTGCAGCCATGATTAGATAATTGGAATGATGGTAAGCTTATGCGTCAGTCTGCCTTCTGTGTGCTCTTGCACATGCTAGTGTGTGTGCAGATGTATATGTACCTTTGATGCGTATCGAACCAGAAGCGCACTATTGGTTTTAGGTTCAAATCTCAGCTCTAATTGTCCATCCGTGTGAATAGAACTAGTTCAATGTGTGCTAGGGATGTAACAATAACTACAATATTGCGGTATTGCAATATTAAAATTGCTGCAATATTAAAATTGCCACAATATTGTCATCGTCATGTCACGATACTAAAAGCAGCACATCTGTTAAAAAGGTAAGGTTGTACGTATTTGTGCAATACTACCACCCCTCTGGTGGTTCGTTTATTAGTGGTGGTTCATTTTTAAGTAAGAGTGTTTTTGGCCACTGTTACAGTTATCAATCCCATAAATCAGTCATACCAGCAAATATTTTTCAACATTTCCGTCAAAAAATGTTACCTTCCCCCTCACACAGCGTTGTGAATTACATAGACCAATGATATCAAACATACGGCCCGCGGGCCGGATCAGGCCCACAAAGGGGTGTAATCCGGCCCGCGAGACAATTTTGTAAAGTAAAAAAAAAAAAAAAATGTAATGTCGGACCAATTAATCAGCCGGTCACAATCAAAACATATAAATTTGTAATTTCATAAGCAGGGCTCAAATAAGCAATGTAACTTGTACACAGAATCGTCCTGGATGTTATTATTTTACACACACCCTAAAGCTGCGGTTTGTTTAATGAATTTATTTCTTTTTAATCAGAGACCAACATAAACATGTTAAATTTGACACAAATTAAATAACTGGTAACACAAATACATATGACAAGGATTAATGTCAATGTTTGAAAGCGCTATATAAATAAAGATGACTTGACTTAACTTATAATTTCAATAACTGTGCCACACAATGCATTCTGGGAACAATATATATATGCAAAACATTTATTATTATTTTTAAACACATCTGGAACTCAACCAAGCAAAAGTGTTGCCGCATTCCATTTGAATTTGTTACTTTTGGTACAATATGATGACAGTTGAGCTCTGTAAGTCCGAGCCCCAGCGAAAATCTGCGTATAATTGATGGCAATTGTTTTTGTTATATACCATTATTTTACCGATCCGGCCCACTTGGTAATCTATTTTCCTCCATGCGGCCCCCGAGCTAATATGAGTTTGACACCCCTGATATAGACCATGATACTTTGCGCCACTGAGCCAAATGGAGCACATGATAATGACATTATTTTTGTCATTTCTGTTATTATTTATGAACCACTATTGTGTTTTTTCCCAATATCCTCTCACTACCAGCAATTCAAATTTGTCCTCTGTAGTGGACCTTTTTAAACCTGATTTTCTCCCACCGAGTGCATACAATTGAATTAACTCCTTTTGTGCTCTGTCGAGGACACTCAGAGCTTTCCAATGATACCAAATGTGTGTAGGGGTGGGGCTTTGCTGCCTTTGATGCATCATAAAACAAAATGGCTTCCCCCAATGCAAGTATTTTTTAGGAAAGAGGAAAAGTAAGTGTATAACGCTTTTTATTGAACAAATTTAGGCTTTAAATGTTGTTAGCATGTTTTCTATAAGACTCTTAAGAACACATTAAAGTGTTGTTTGAATTATTTTAACTGTATTTGAGCCTAGCATTTAAGTTTTAAAAAAATGTCCTCTGTAGTGGACACATCATAGCTTTACAATAAAAACTTTTTTTTTTTATTTATTTCTTTTGCAGTATTCTCGTTACTTCACAAAGATTGGGGAATATCAAAAGGAGGATATGAGATTTAATTTATTTTTAATTTTTTTAACAATATCAAGTTTTTAATACAGTTTCATGAGCTTTTTTTTTTTTATATCGCCAACCTCCCCACAGTATCATAATATTTATCGTATCGTGATGTTTGGCTATTGTTACATCGCTAGTGTGTAACCCACCTCTTGCCAAAGCTCAGCTGGAATGACCACCATCTCTGACCGTACTGAATGCACACGGTATACAAAATTGATGGATGAACACCAACACAGCATGTATTCATCTGTGTTTTGTGTGATATGGCGCACAGTTGTATTATGTGACTTCCGATAGGCCGCGGAGAATTGTAGGCTGCCTTCATGTCTATTTAATGTGACAACTAAACAAAGGTTTTGTACTATTTGTCGTCATGGCATTGGGCCAAACTGTAATTAGCAGACCTAACCTGCATTTGTAGCATTTATGCTAATTTGTCACAAATGTGCAAACACATTCTTGAACCTTGGGTTAAATTTGGTCTAAAGCTAAAGTTATTGATTTGAATGTGAATTTGATTAATTAGAATTAAGTTATCATTTCTGTACTGTGCAGTATATTCCAATGATAAGTATTTTTGTTAATCATATTTCTGTGGTCTTTAGGGTTCCCTTCGGCTGACTAATTGGGGACTAATTAATAGCCTGACATGTTTGCAGATACTGTGAGGAGATGGTTCCTCTCCATCCATGTCTGCGGCTCATTAGCAACTGTGAACAGATACTCTCAAGCCACACGTCTCGGCGCCTAATCACCATGGAGAAGGTCAAAGAACCAGAGGTATGTATTTGTCTTAAAAATGGACATAGCAACCAAAAAAAAAAGTCAAAATACACCAAAATTATTAAATCAAATTTCCCACTGTGGTTATATGACCTCATTTGAACAAGAAAATACCACAAGGAGCAACAACAAAATAATCAAACCTTGGCTGCTGACATCTCAGAAGATGAATTCTAAGCTCAATGTGATCTTCAAAGGTGAGGCTGATTTCATCTGTTGAGAGGTCAAACTTCCAATCTTTTAAGGGGTTCAAATCTCAGATGATCCCATTACCTGCTAATAGAGATCCGGACGTCACATGACTATTTCTCTGAACACGCCCCTGTGGCAGGGAAGTAGCGGCGCAATGGACTATAGCGAGGAGGGCTATTCCATCCAAGAGCATTGACAGTCACTTTGATGAAAAAGACATGACATACATGCGCGAGGTGGACAGGTTGAATTGCCAATGAAGGGTCAGGAGGTTTTTTTTTTTTGTTTTTTGTTTTTTTTGTTTTTTTAATATACATTCGAGCTACATCTACATGACTAAATGATTCAGTGCTGGAGCCTATCCCAGCTGGCTTCGGGCAGTAGGCGGGGTACACCCCGAACTGGTTGCCAACCAATCGCAGTGAACATGGATATTTGAATAAATGATAGAAAATTATTTTTTATTTCATGTGTCAGCTGTATTTTTTGCACTATTTTGCACAAGGGCGTGCTAACTTTTAATACTGACGTGAAATTTGCATAACAAATGCTCTCTTAATTCACATTTGTTTCATCCTTATTTATCTAATGTGCTATATGATTAAAACTGTCCTGAAATGAATAATTGATGAAATGAGTGAAGTATTTTTTAACCTTAATTTTATATTGCTATATACATCATTAATGTGAAGGGATGCAATTGATACCGTGATATGAATTTTGTTCCGTATCGCCCAGTTCTGAGTTCAAGAATATTGTTTTCTGCTGTGCATATAGTTCATCTTATAATGTAATTAAATTCAGATCACAATTGCAGTCAGAACTTTTCAGTGTGTGCTGCTTTAAGTTATATCTTGTGGTTTCCTAAATATAAGTGACAGGAACACATCTGCACAGTAACAACGTGTGCATTTACTACAATACAGTACGTGCGTGTGCATGCACAACAACAAAAATATGACATAATTCATGTAAAATGGGAGCATGTGCCTGAATGTCTATACTCCCCCTTCATTGCGTTGCATCAACTTTCTTTTATGTGTAACCACATGAGTATGTGTCATGTACATGCATGTAGAATGGAAGCCACGGTGTCATTTTTGACTGAAGCTTCACCATCTGGCAGTGCTTAACTTATTTCTTCCCTACTGGAAACCCAAATGGCTTAATCACACTTCATATGGAAAACAAACCATCCCTCTTGGATATCACTTTCACCAAGAGGTGCCCCTCAATGCATTTATTCTTGCTGGAGTGTTTTATATTTTGAAGGTTTCCTTCCGCTCCCATCTAGTCATTCACCAGCATGCCTTTCTTGGTCTGTGTTATCACAGAATTGTTCTGAGCGTTCTGGCAATAAATGGATGTGAATGTGCGTGTGTGCACGTGTGCATGCGAGAGGATGGATGGGTATTAGCGTCTATTTTAGGGATGGGACGACACAAATCCCACGAGATGAGATGTCTCACGAGATTGAGTCCAACAGAACGAGATGAGATTTTCACAAAATTTCTAATGTAACATAATGCCGAATATGTATACATTTTCCAGTTTTCAAAATATTTTCTTTTTATTAAGCGGACAGCAAGAAAATTAATGATTTCACTCTGAAGTGCAAATGTCACTTTTGTTACAGGCTGGCTCATTTTTCAAATGTTGCTGCAACAGCAGCTTCAGCTGAGATTTTCCTCTTACTGAATAATTTTAGTGCTGCAGCTATCAAATATGTTGGTATTCGGATATCCTACTGAAAATTTTATAGAATAGCTGGCCGGGTATTCGGATAAAAATAACAAAAACTATATATTTTTGCTCGCACAATTCTCTTCAGGTTACTCCACAAACTTTCAGTTTGGGTCAAAAAAAAATAAAAATAAAATCATATACGAGGAAGTCTCGCCGGCTTTCAATGGAGACCTCCAGCAATGGACGACTATCGTGTCCACTGTCTGCTCTCACTTGTTGTCTAACAACTCAAGTCGCAAGTTGTAAGCCGGCGAGACTTCCGTGTTCGCCGAGCTGCTCACTCGACCAATGACAGGCAGTTTGCAACGGCGGAGTCCAACCCAAGACACGCTTAGGACCGCCCCCTCATTTGAACAACATTTCGACTTGGCAGTACAGCCCAAAACTGCCAAAATTCAAAATAAATAAATGACTTAATAAATGACTTAATAAATAAATGAATAAATGACTAAATAGATAAATAAATGACAATAATAAAACTAAAACTAAATAAAAACGGATTTATTTTCATTTATATTATTTTTTTTAAATATAATTTTTGAATTATATATTTTTTATATTAACTGTTGTGTTCACTTATAGTCATTTATTTATTTAGTTAGTTAGTTAGTTAGTTATTTCGAATTTGGCAGTTTTTGTCCTCCATACTGGTGATGCACCGTTTTACTATATTTTTACTTTACATACTGGGCATTTGTAAATCTTATGTTGGAAAACTAATTTTTGTGTTGCATACAGTGCTCAGCATATATGACTACACCGCCTTCGAATAATGTAAAGATTTTATTCAATATCTCAATGAACATAAGGACAGTTTCCAAAATGTTGACAAAATGTTTTCTGTAGAATATGCACTTAACTCACAACATGAAAGTAACGGTTATAATAGAATTCATAGATTACAAAATCTTCAATTTAATCAAATTAATTAATGCAACCCACAACAAAAACAACTACATCTAGTATTTTCTATGACCTCCATGACTGTTATGGATAGCAACATGTCTGCTAGGCCTGGAATTAACAAGTTTTCAGTCTTTTTCTTGGGGGCTACTTATTTGTGCAAAATGTACTTTAATCCATCCATCCATCCATCCATCCATCCATCCATCCATCCATCCATCCATCCATCCATCCATCCTCTTGACCGCTTATTCCTCACAATTAAAAAAACAAACAAAAAAAAACACTTTTTTGCAGGACTAATTAACAACATTTGTGGGAGTATTTTGTAGTATAGTATCCCATAGAAAATCTTAATTCTGAAAGGAAACAAAGTGTTCTTAGAAATCTGTTGGGATGTACTCATTTATGCTGAGCAAAACAAAAGAGAAAAAAAAGAAACGTTGACAAATTAGTTCCAGCAATTTGAGTCATCACTTCCACTCAGATTATTCACTTCACACCTCCTTTTTTGTGGCTATGTTAAAGTCAAGCTTAATTATGTTGAAGTGATATGATTGAGATGCATTAACAGTTTCATATTGTCACATTTATAGACATTCTGCTAAGCAATATTAACTAATTAACACTGGACTAACATTCTCTGGTTGGTCCAAGTCAGGGTTTTTTTGCTTTAACTCGAAAACAGCTGGTTCAAAAATAACCCAATTTAAGTAAAAAAAATAAAAAAAATAAAAAATAAATAAAAATAAGACTACTTGGATCAATTTCACCCAACTTTCTATAACCCCAAAAATGGAAAGAAAGTTGGATCAAATTGAACCAATTGTTTTTAAGAGTGTGGGAAGACTGGGTCGTAGTCATGTTAGTAGACTGAAAGTTCATTTCAAAATGATCAGTCTACTGATCTCAAGTGAAATTTGAAAGGAAATTGCTTTGTTAGATAGATGCTTTTTTTTTCCACTGGCGTCCTAAAACATCACCTGTAACCTTTTTCTATCCTTTCAAAGGGACTGGAAAGTCTGGCACATCTGTCAGATCCTCGCTTCAGCGCCTACCAGGGACACAACACCTTCAGAGAAAAGTACTTCAGTGGACTCAACAAAAGGCAAAGAGAACAAATATGATGCCAATGGAGACTCAATTATTCAAATAGAGCAAAGCTCAAGTAACGACTGTTGGCAGGCTCCAAAAGAAAACAGACAAACGCCAGCCATTTCAATAAGTTCACATGTAAAATGTCCAAAAGAAAAGCCTTTGCAAAAATAATGATATTTTTTAATTGTTTGTTTTGATTGACACGACCAGAGAGGTATATGACGTGAATATCAAACTGTTTTAGCAGTTTGACAACAAAATTACACATTGCTAAATGAATCGGACAACTTACGGTTATAAAGGTGTTTTGTTTTGTTTTTTATAAACAGTTCTTGTTGATCCAAGGATTGTGCAAGTGTATATAATGTGAGTGTAACCTATAGTGAAGGTAGCAAACTAACACTTTTTTAGTTTATTATTATTATTATTATTATTATTATTATTATTATTAATTACTGTTTCTAAGAAATCTATGACCTTTTAACAAATTCCGAGTGATCATTGTCTCTGTTTAGTGACCATAGCAGTGTAAAATCTAAAAAGGCTATGGGATGTTTTTCTAAATTTCTACAATACAATACATTCCCCTACTCTGCTCCACATCCTACAAACCAAACCTTTTAATATTTTTATATTTATATTGCATGATGTCACCTCATTTTCCAAAGTAGAATCCCGGAGATGAGGTTATCAAATGTTTTATGCCATTTGAGAATTGCTGAAGTATACTAGAAAAACAAGAGGGAATGTCAGAGCTGGATTTGCAACTCGTTTAAACATAATGGATTGTTTCTTTTAAATCTCTCCTTACGATTCGATTCCAATGGTAACTTAGAAGTTAGCTGAATGATTCACAAGGCAATGACCAACAACAACAAAAATCTTCCAGCATAACTACTTATATTACCTGGTTTTGGCGGGAATTACTTAGGAGTCTGAGTCTTAAATCAGAGTCTATTTGTGCTAGACAAAGGCAGCCTGTTTATTGAGCAGACAGCAGACAATTAGTAAAACAACCCTCAGTCTGGCTCATTCTTCTTCTTCTGATAATGATGCAGCAGACCCTTATGTTTTATCAGCTAGACCACCACACTACCCTGTTCGGGTTTTTTTTCCAAAGGTATTGCGTCCTTGGCACATTCACATTAGGCCGGGCTCGCATCATTTGTGGCGCATGTTGTTTATTGTACCCTCCATGATCTTTTGTTACACATCTTCATCAAGGGCAAACAATTGGAAACCTCACACTTATCACTTGTCTTACAAGTCGTGTGTTTTCCACATGGAAAACCAAGCGTGTTAAGTTTAAAGAGCTGCTTGGATTTCTGTTTGAAGCTTGCTGCGTTTGTGTTTGTTTGTGGTGCCACAAAACAGTGACAGAAAAGCCCACAATCTTCATAATTAGAGACTAGAGACTATAATTCGGAGGGGATTCCTTCTTTCAAAAGCACATATAGTAATTCTCTCCAGACATTGCATAAATGTTCACTGTGTGTGAATTTGAGTATCTAGTGTTTAATAGATAGTGTTGTGGTCTTGTGCCTAGCCTCCAAAGTGTCAAATCTCAGCCAAACGTTGTGTTTCTGTCTCACACTGACCAATTAAATGCCCCACCACTTATCTTCCTCAGTTCTACTAAGTACTCCTCCTCGTCTTCACCTCCGCCCTCAAGCTCCCCCCCATTTGCAATCTTCTCCTCACTCTGGCTCTCTTCAAGGAGAGTCAGCTTTAGACGAGTCTACTTGACAGTGGTGATGTAACGATATCCAAACATGATATGCTATTATCACGATATGAAGGTCACAATACGATAATTATCATGATATTGTGGGGAGGATGGTGATACAAAAAAGGTCACAATATTGTATATATATAAAAAAAAAAATCATACAAAAAAAAAGTGCTTTTGTACAATACAGCAATGCATATACTGTAAACAATACTTATGATTGAGGCACTTACTTGATAGTGTAAGCACACATTGAGTTCCTCCAAATATTAACTCGGTTCACAAGCATATTACGTTCTCCTTGATCTGACCATCAGTGGGGATTTTAAAAACAGAAGGGCCAAAACATGTCTGGTGAAAATTAAACTGGCAAAAAAAAAAAAAAAATAGCCACCAGAGGGTGTTAGAACTGCAGAAATGTAAATCAACCGGACTTTTTTAACAGATGTGCCGCTTTTAACTCATTCACTCCCAAAGACGTATTTATACGTTTTTTAGGTTTTTGTTTGCTAGAGTTTTTGTATGAAGGCTTTGATGCAGTTTCTGACCTGAAGTGGAAGCTTAAAGCGATGGTAGTTATTACAAAAAAAAGTTTCATTCATGAAACAGATGAAGCACACTTTTTTTTGTTTTTTGTAATAACTACTATCGCTTTAAGCGACCACTTCAGGCCAGAAACTGCATCAAAGCCTTCATACAAAAACTCTAGCAAACAAAAACCTAAAATTTTGGGAGTGAATGAGTTAATATCGTGACATGGCAACAACGATATATTGTGGCAGTTTTAATATCGCAATATCATGATATTGCCATTATCGTTGCATCACTACTTGACAGTGCTGACTGGTGGCACTGGTACCTCCAGAGGACACACATTTAGCTTAAAAAGGGGAAGTTAGAACATATATCGAGTAGGGCTGGGTATTGCTGCAAACCTCACGATACGATACGTATCGCGATACACGGGTAACAATACGACACGTATCGCGATATATATGTATCCCAATACACGATCTTCAAGGCGATACATATCCCGGTATTTTACATTAATTTACTTGCATTTTATGTATAATAACAGTCATATGTTTGGGTGGATGTGTTTATTATGCTGGATGACAAAAAAAAATTTTGTTAGTAGCTCTTCTGTTGATGTGTGTATTGTAATGAAGCCCGCAACGATATATTGCCGTATCAATTTTTTGAGCACACCCCTAATATCGAGCTTCAATAAAATAGCAGCTGTAGCAATACTAAGCTAGCATGAACACCACACAAAGCCTAGCCACAGCTGCTGCACGAGTAGCATTATGTTACTATAACAGTCATTGATTTAGCATTGTTATTTATGAACTGTATCAAACCTATTTAACAAAAAAAGGTGGTAATTTCAACAAAAATGTTGCTAAGTCCACAAAGCTGCTGAATCCGATCAGCTGCCTGAAGTTCCTTCGCTGTTGCTTCTATTTACTATAGTCTTTTGCCCATTTGCTGGCATATTGAGAGATGTAGGAGATGGACTTTTTTTTTTTTTTTTTTTCTGGACGTGCATATTCCTAACCTGGCAATAGCCAGATTAATATTGTGATTCACTCAAGTAATTCTGCAAGAACACAATTAATTGTAGCGTCCATGCATTCGTCAGTTTGTTTGTTTCCCACGGTTTTGGCACTTTCATCACAGCTGCATATTCCGCCCCCAAAGACAATGTTGCTTTGTGATTGGTGGTTAATATTGTTGAAAATCAGCAGACTCTGTACAAGATGTATTCTCGGGAATTTGACTTACGGTACCTACGCATTTGGACTGCCACCACAGTGCTGAAACGTAGCTCCATCGTAAATCCTTGCATTCCTTTAATCTCCGTAGGGCTGCACATGAAGTCATGAAAGTGGTACATCGATGACCCTCGGAGCTTTTGTGTTAGGATGATTTTTGTTCGTCACACATACGTGACTCACAACAGTTTAGGGATATTCAAATTTCAGATTAGACATCAGGATGAACCTAAACTGTCCTCCTACGTTCACAGGTGATCCTAATTTGACCTTTTCTGTTCAATGTTTCAGTACTCGTGCAAAAAAAAAAAAAAGTCAAATTCAACAGTTGAACAAAGAGTTTAGAGAAGGTCAAATTAAGTTAATCTTTTAGGTTCTAGACTACTTTGGGTTCATCTTGACCCAACAGTCCAATACTGTACCCCTAACTTTTTGTGACTACTGTATTGTGTGTGGCGCAGGTGCACTGCACCTCTCCATAGCTGGGGGATTTTTGACATCCGCAGATTGTCCTCCCTTTTTCCACCTTGCTTCACTTAACCTCAGGTCAGTAGAGTGCCCTCGGGAAGCTGTCCGCAGCACAGCCCCTCGCTGATCGAGGTAAGGTGAGAACTGTTATCACCATGTCTGGGAGGAAAATTACCGTCACAGTTGAACTATTATGGGAAACAAATCACAGAAAGAGTCTCACCTCTTTCAGTTTTGTGAAATTCAAACCATGTTCAGAGTAAAAAAAAGAAAAGAAAAGAAAAGGAACCAGAAAAAGACCTCCAGGGAAGCAGTCAGCTACTGAATGCAAGTGCCACTAGATGACAGACTTGAGCAATAGCAAGCCTTCATATTGATTGTGTCCCACTCTGACTTGTAAGCGCTGTAGTCCAGGCTACAGACCATTTATCATCAGTGTTGTGTCGCTTGTAAACAAACAGTTAAGAGGCCACACTTTTGAAGTGATAGAGCTACACTTGAGGGAGTGCAGAGCAGCCCTGAACACGCAACATCCTCTTTCAGACACTCGCCGGGAAGTGGCAAAGAAGTTTGTTAGCCTCGGAAGAGAAAGGGGTTACTGAACGTCCTGTCAGCCAACTTCCTTTTCCTTCTTTCATCTAGTTTGCTCTCAGTGAGCTTTTTTGACTCATATGTCACCATGCAGTGTGTTATCGCAGGAAGCTACATCTACTGATGCTTTTCTTTAAATAAACCAATAATTTTCCACTCCGTTTTTTGTTTGCAACTGTCTTACATCATTATTTCCATCAAAAGAAGGAAGTCTGCTCAATTTGCGCGCATACTGCTTATGTTGGTGTGCGGTCAGCGAGTGCTGTTCTTTATTCATGCCCAAAGCTTTTCCCTGAAGCCCAACTATGATGACTTACTGTAACTGCCAAGTGGTCATACACATGCACGCAGGAATAATGGCAAACATTGGCAATTGTGACGCATATCCTTTTCTCTCAATGGAATCATAAACAACAAATGTCTGTAGTTTGGCTAAATTTCAAACACCAAAGAGGAAATGGACACAATGACAGCATTCATTAATAACAGGCCGGACAACTAATTGTGCCGTACTGGGCAAATATGTAGACCCTCGTCCTGGTATTCTATTACATTCACTACATGTAACTGGAAAACTGGACGCTCCTGATGCTTCACAAAAGGTGACATCACATAAAGGGAAAGTTTGTTTGAGTTGCATCCGTAAGACTACAAGTTTTACAACTTCCGCTTCAATTTGGAATGACATTTTCAAAGGTACTAATTTGTGTAGGAACCACATCCCTCTCAGAAGCTTTTCTCTTATTTTGCCCCTATTGTGTCACCAAATAAGGTTTTGTTTTTTTTTATCACTGCCACAGAATTGAGATGGTACAATCTCACCAAATACATCCAGTGTCCAATACCAATAATGAGTTCCCATATATAGTAAACCAGATATCAAAGCACCTCACATAATTTTTTTTAAGGACATTCCATTCTAATTAGGACCCGGCCAATATGCATTTCTTTTAGACTGATACCGATTTTGGCAGATAAAAGTAGGGGTTGTCCTGGAAGTGCAAAGAATGCTAGATTAATGAGGCTGAAACTTGAAATCAAGGGTGTTATTTTTAATGTAATGAGTGGTTTTGCCCCACAGGTTGGATGTGAACTTGAGGAGAAAGAGAATGTATGAAACAAAGTAGTGATGAGCATCCCAGGCAGGGAGACTCTGGATTAGTGCAGATTGTAACGGACATATTTGTGAAGGAAACTGGAGGGATGAAGTTAGTAAGTAAGCTTTATTTGTATAGCGCTTTTCACAGTGATTGGTAAATTTAGTATCGTTTGACTAAAATTGAAATTGCAGTCCTAATTTAGTCATCTGATTGTATTTTTTAGTCCAATTTTAGTCAACGAAAATAAAGAGCAATTTTAATCAAAGAAAAAAAAAAAAGAGTAATTTTATTCGACTAAATTAACAGTTCAGCCTATTTTTCTTCTACATACATTTCAACTTAAAACATTTCAACAGAAAATTATAACACACCTATTTGTAATTGTAGTTTAACAAGCAAGACACATTTAATACAACTGTTTATTAATTGTTTCCACGAAACATGTTGAACTAACAATAATATAACTTAGTTTTCACCTAAATTAAAAAAAGGTACATTATTGCTTGAGATTAATCTTACAGTTGCACAATGAATGTAAACATGTGTGAACATACTAAATAAAGTGCAGTGAACACTAAACAATTTGAGTGGTTCTTTTCTCCCACCCGCGTTTCAGTCCTTCTGATTGGATTGTGTGCATTTTCGTCACTGTGTTGTTTTCATTTTCGTTTTAGTCATTGGCGAAATTGTCAGTCAATTTTCGTTATCGTTATAGTCCCAATGAATGGCTTCTACTTTAGTTTTTGTTTAATTTTCGTCTGACAAAAAAAATTTCATGATGAAAAGTATGACAAAAAAATTTTGACGACGAAATTATCACTGGTATATGCTCTACTGAATGCCATTTTAATATGACCTCGTTTTGAAAGTCAGATCATGCAGGTGTAGTTCATGTGTCAAATGAGAGTATACACCATTTGTGTGAACATCTTGCCCACTACTATCATGCCCTTTAGCTGACTGGAATGTCTTATCCATGAGGGTATGTGTATGTTAGTTGATTGTGGCCAGGGTATATGCATTATGATGTATGTTCCAATGTTTTCTCTTCCCGTACTCTGTGGATTCGATCACCCATATCACTGCAGGGTGAAGTGGGTCCTGGCTACCAACAATATCACACCTGTCTTTTCTGAACAAGTAAGCCTGCTGAGAACTATCAAGGTTCTGCCTAACAGTTTGACTGAGTTTCTTTCCGTAGAAGGATCTTTTATGCTATATGATGTTTGTTGATGTCAGGAACTATCTGTAATTACGGAGTCAACAGCCAATCAGAGAATTCCATGTCAGTACTATTACTCACATGTCTAGCCACAACCAATGAGATTGATTGACTGTCTATTTAAGGGTCTGAGAATTGTGTGTGTTTTGCCGGATTATTGCTCAACTGTTCCTGTGTACAGCTCTAATAGGTTCTGCTTCTCAATGTGAATAAAATTGATAAAATCTTATTTGTGTCTGCATTTGGGACCTTACCTCTTATCACACAACATACAGTGCAGTGCAAAGTGAAGGTAACTCATAAAAGTGCTGAGGATAATAATATGCCAGTGTCACTCTGGTAGTCGGGAGATCAGAGTCGTTAATTATCCTGCCTGCTGAGGGGAAAAAGCTCAGTCTGTGGCGGTTTTCACCGCCTTGGGCAAATGGAGCCTTCTCCCAGAGGGGAGCAGGGTAAAGAGGCCATGACCAGGATGGGAAGGGTCAGTTAGCGTCTTCCTTGCCCTCCTCAGTGCACTGGAATCGTGCATTGACTTGTGGGAAGGCAAGGGCAGCCGATCACCACCTGTGCAGAACCAATCACCCGCTGCAGCTTGGCGAGATCTCTTGCCACTGTGGCGGGGAACCAGGTGATGATGAATTTTGTGAGGATGGATTCAATGATGGCCAGACCCATCACCATAAAGAAATTGGGGGGGGGGGGGCATTACCTTTTTTTGGGGGGGCACACTTCATCAACCTAAATCTAATGTTCATCAGGTTGAACAGCGGCATTGTGACAACTGCAAAAGTGCTCAGAAATATTTTCTGTCACTTAAAAGCGGAAATCTGAAATCTAAAAGACAAACTGAAAAAAATGTGTAGTTAATTTTGCATTTATTCAACTCAAAAGTTCATTTGAAACAAATCCACTCTTCACTTCTATAAACAACTATGTCCGAATGAATGACTGCAACCCAGCCCCTTCTATCTGGAATTGGCTAGCAGTTGTCTTCATTTGCATGTTGGAATAGGGCTGTACGATATGGATATCATTTTTGCCAGACATCTCTATTCTTTGATCTTTGACTCAGCATGAGACTTCACATCATTTTACTTTTTTTTATGGTGCCTTCTGTATTTTGTGTTATTTTATTTCTATACTTATACAGATTTCTTTTTTAGTATTAATTTTATTTGCGTGTATACTTATCTACTTATATTTACTCTAATTAATTTTATTTTGTGTTATTTTATTTCACTTGTGTCTACTAAAAGACTAATTTCTATTCCATGCACAGCACTTTGTATGCAGCAATTGATGTTTTAAAGTGATTTAGAAATAAGGTTGAGTTATGTCGATGATATACAGAAACAACATATGGGTTCAGTGGAAAAACTAAGCAGAATATCAATCCAAAAGGATGTGTAAAGTGCTGTTTTTTAAAAATTAGAACTTCGTGACAGTCATCAACATGAACAAACTTGGCAATAAAAAAAGAGAATTCAACTCACATTGTACTGCAACTGCTTTAGTGATAAATAATTTTATGCTCCTTAGTTGTTGTTGTGTATGTGTGACTGCTTGGGTCTGTTAACCGCATACTGTGTATTGTTACAATTCATCCGTGCTGTGTGGCTTGACTAATTAAAATAAAAGTTTGCCACTCACTTGTAAACGTAACCAATGGACTCAGGATTCCCAATGATGTCAACTGTGTCATCCTGGATCGGGGTTTGGTGGCTTCCATTAAAGCGGCACGACGTGCTCGCTGCTCAGTCTTTATGCCAGCGCCACCCGGCAAATGCGCACTATCTACCCGGAAGTAGATTTGGCTAAGGCACGTCTGCAGAGCGCGCGTCATACCCCCCACCCCACCCCACCCCTCGTGATCCGGATTGTAATTGGCTAGCCTTAGTTGTCAATCAAAGCCAAATTTGAAAGGAGGTATGTGGTTGGCTGGCACGCCATGCTTTACTTGAACCAGAAGGCGCAAGTTTACGTGACTGATAGGACGAATAGTTGGTGAGTCATCTTGCTAGGGCGGGCACGGCTGACTGACAGGGCGGGCACGGACCCCCAAGGGCCGCCCATGGCGACGGGACCGATGATGGCCATATAGAAATGGGCCATCATAGACCTCGGCAGTCTAAATTTGATAAGTTGCCTGAAGAAAGTACAGCCTCTACAGGGTTGTGGTGTTGTGTTCCCACTTTAGGTCCTGGGAGATGATTATGCCAGGAAAGCAGCATGACACCACAAGGGATACCTCGATACCCCCAGCATGACGGGAGGAGGCGGGGCTGCATTCCTCTGGAAGTCGATCAGCATCTCCATCTGTTGTGTTGTCAAAATTAACACGGAGATATAGCACAATCTATACAAAGAAACGCTGGATGCAAAATACAGCCCTTCATAATTCATGGTCCGTATTAAAGTGTATCTCCGGAACAACATTTATGAAGTATTGATACATATATTGTAAATTGTGATAAATACTTAGTGTTCCCATTTATGTGTCTATTTTTTATTTGCCAAAATAAGCTAGCTCGTTAATTTTAATACTAGTCACCATGTTTGGGGCGGATATGACGTCACCACATTGTTAAAATCAACAATAATAAAATCACAGTAGTACTTACTGGAAACAACAGAAGACAAGCATTACTACTGGCAGGTAGGCTACTAGGACACAGGTCTCAAACTCCAGTCCTCGAGGGCTGCAGTCCTGCATGTTTTAGAGGTTTCGCTCCTCAAACGCACCTGATTCATCAGCAAGCTCTGCAGGAACCTGATAACGATTCTCATATGATTCAGCTGTGTTTGAGGAGAGAAACCTCTAAAACGTGCAGGGCTGCGGCCCTTGAGGACTGGAGTTTGAGACCTTTGTACTAGGAGATTACAGGTACAAGCACAAGAATAAGAAAATGTTGTGGCAATGGCAACAAGCGAGAACAATAACTGCAATCTACCTCCCGTGAGTCCTGCGTCTAAATAGTCCGCTGATTGAGGTTGCCAGTAGCTGAGACACAGAGGACTCCGCCCACCGATACTCCACTGAAATGAATGAAACACATGACAAGTAGAGGGCAGAAGAAAACAGGATATGACACAATAGTCACTCATAGTGACACGCCAGATCGTTTGCCTCTGGATTAAAGTCCATCATCCACTCTCGCTTATTTGGATATAACCTGATTTGGCTTCCAGCTTTCAATCAAACGGTGGGAGACATACTTAACATACTCGACAACACTTCCTCCTGTCTCATCTCGTTCATCAGCAAACGAGTGTTTTTTTGTTTTTTTTTAATAAATTCATGAAAATGTTCAGTTATTGTGAGGCAAACAAGAAGCAGAGTGTACCATGTTGTTACCATGACTACTGTATCGCAAACTGCTCCGATGTCAATGTCGAGGGGTGTAGGGGAGGAGGGTGTAGGGATTGGGGGGGTCAGGATTTATTTGCACGTGCGTGTTATTGTTATATAATTAAAAAGCATTTTATTTTTAAGACAAAAGTAGTTCAGCTTTTTATGTATCTCACTTGAGTGTTCATATAAGGTTCTAAGATACATTGGGGGCCCAGAATGTTAGCTCACTGGTAGCGCTTTGCGCTCCTAAACCAGAGATGTGGTCGTGGTGCGGGTTCCATGTCCACTCTCACCCCCAACCCAACCCTGTCCGGTTTGTTTTATTTATTTATTTATTTATTTATTTATTTATTTATTTATTTATTTTTTACTCAAACAGGAGAGGCACGTGTTAAAATAGTTATATTGTATGGCATGTTTGAGTAAACTATCACTTGCGTATCTCGAGGCTGGGCCGAGTGTCCTCATTTTTTAGAAATCAGAATATGGTCACTCTATAGCTAAAGTGCCCACCTAACCTACAATATCTTCATGATTTTATATATTTCTTAATAATATTTAAATTAATAATAAATTACGTTGGTTTGTATATTTTACTGAGAAAGTCACTAACGGTTCGCTTTTGTGTGAAGGAGTGTATAAATTGTGGTTCTATAGTACTGTGGCACGGTGGATTACTGGTAAGCACGTCTGCCTCCCAGTACTGAGGACGCAAGATTGAGTACAGGCTTCGGACTTCCTGGGCGGAGTTTGCATGTTCTCCCCGTGCCTGCGTGGGTCTTCTCCCAAGAGACATGCATGGCAGGTTAATTGGGCGCTCCGGATTATCCCTAGGTGTGCTTGTGTGTGTGGATGGTTGTTCGTCTCTGTGTGCCCTGCGATTGGCTGGCAACCAGTTCAGGGTGTACCCTGCCTACTGCCTGAAGCCAGCTGGGATAGGCTCCAGCACCCCCGTGATCCTTGTGAGGAGCAAGCGGTTAAGAAAATGGAGGGATGGATGGATGGATAGTGTTTCACAATTGATGAATGAGGCACTTTCAACTATTCCTAAGTATAATTTTCGCTTAGGGAGAGTACGGGGCAGTACATTCTCCTGCCTGTATCTGCATGGTCATGAAGCAAACTTGCAGCCTATTCATTATATACTCTTCTATTTTTGCTCCACAAAATATAGCTGAGTTGTGTTTGCAATGTATACTCTGATATAAACTGACATTTATGTCAAGTTCTGTAGGCAAGGCAGGAGCGATCGGCACACTTCAAAATGTCTGCTGATATTTCTGAGAACTGAACCAGATGTGGTGGATTCAAACAGAACAGCAGGATGAGACATAAAGAAAGTTGGGATTTCGGACAAAATGTTCAAATGCAATTATATCACATTGTGACAGATTCTTCAGATAGTTGGATTTAAAATTGAATATGATCATGTTTGAGGTCACGTGAGGAACTGCCAAAAAGAGAAATGACTGGAATTATAACCACGTTTCTACAGTGATGAGTTGTCTAGCCACTAAACAATAATGCAATGTGATATGGGGGGGTCATCAGAAAGAAAACTAAGAATGCACTGCGTCCGGTAATAGCGCAAAATATTGCACTACAGCTGCACCCACAGTTGTCCTAAACCAACATTGAGGAATGCCCACTTCCCCCCTCCCTCTCTCTCTCTTTCTCTGCGTGAACAGCCAGAGAGCGACGGTGCACTGTGCCATGCACTGCTCTCATGATCCCGGGATCGAGGTTGCGTCAGGTTAATACATGCTTTCCAAAAATGTTATTTGCGTCACGCAAACGCGGTGTGGCTATTTGCACTGGTGTTAGTGAATTATACGCCGCATATCAATGAGTCTCATCTGCATTGGGGTGGGCATATTTTGCATCAAATGTATGCAAATTACCTAATTTACATACACGCAAATACCACCGGCGCACCGGGGCGCAATCTGGGTGGCAGCGCACTTAGTGACGGATTTCCCCATCTGCGCGTGTTTAGTGAATTAGGCGCTCCCGGATTGCTCCATTTTTAACGGTTAACGCCGTGCAAAGGCGACGCAAACCTTTAGTGAATAGGCCCCTATGATTGCTATTCACTCAAGATCACAGTTCTTTTTAACTTTGAATGAGATTGTCACCATCTGTGCTGCAGTGCAATTGTTGGCAAGTGATGAAGAGATTGCCGTAGTGTGGTGGGCGTCATGTCCGTATTTAAGAAGTTTTATCTCACCTTTTATGAGATGCTTAGCACCTCATCAGAGCTTTTCCAGACAGAGTTGTTGTAAAATCAGGAACTAATACTGGAGGCTTGCCAACCTGTAGCCACAGTGAGTTTGAATGGCAGGTGTTGGTAGATTTTCCACTATAGTAGCACCAACTAACAATACATCCACACCATTCTGTTAACAGGCTGCATCCATTTGAAAAAAAAAATAAAAAATAAAAAAAAGGTTACACTCTTCAACAATCTCTTCAGTAAACTTAAAGCTTTCATGAGGCATTCCAATTTTTAATGATGATGGCAAACACATTCTGTTCTGTCTCTAAAGTGATCAAACGTTTTTCAGCTTTCATTAAGGGCTCAGATAGAAGCAAGCCAGCATCATAGTGTGATCCATGGAAATAAATTATAAATGACATCTTATGCAACGCACACAATAAGAGGAAGTCAGGCAAGAAATTCCAGCCTGATGTCATAAGCTTTGATTGCTCTCATTCAGTCAAATAAATGGACCAATTTACATTTAGATGACTAAATAGAAAAAAAAAAAAACTGTCAAGGGAGCCTTTATTTTGAAAAAGGAAAAAACACGCCAACATCCTTCCTACCTGTCATCTGTGCCTATATTCTCATCAGATGTATGTGCCTAAAGTGTAACATTGTACATGCTTCCAAAAGTCATTTATCATCATTTACGTGGGGGGTGGGGGTCATCCATTTCTGTAACGAAAGCTAAGCAGGGTTAAAATACAATACAGTACAATTGCAACTGTAATGAAAAACAGACATGCCACGCAAAGCTCTGATTAGCTGACAGCACGACCCAAAGGTGTTGATGAGGGGATACGTTAAATTATGAGGAATGTTTCAAGGCATGGACGCAAAGATGATATTGGTCACTTTTTTTTTTTTTTTCATGAGGCTGCAAGCACAAGCAAAACACTGCTCGATAAGGCAAATAGCTAGCCACTTCTACCTTGATGGAATTTTTAAACTAATCCACTTTTTACTTTAGAGATTTCCCCAACATTATGAATTTGATTTCAATTTTATTACATTTGATAAATGCCAGCTGTGTTCACAACCTCTTGCTCGGAAAAGACAACCATGTCAAGGATTAACGTCAAATAGTCACGCACAACCCGTCTAGACAATGTATGAGCATGATCACACCTCAAGACACACACATGGCTTTTGAATCAAGACAGTAACTGTGCAGTCTCTCGGTTAATGTGGAAATAATGCGTGACTGGATGTGTGGATTAGAGGTCTACTGGATAATGTTGGGTAGATCAAGCTCATCTTTGGCAAATTTGATGCAAGCCTAACATAGGATATGTAGAGCAAGTTTTTTTTAGTAGCTTTGAGTGTGACTAAGCTGCAAATGTTTTGCATGTCACAGTATGTGTCAAATAGGTGTACCCCTCTTTTGAATCTTGCTTGGGGCCCCCAAAAAGGTCACGACCAAAGACAAGGGCAAATCAAAGCACTTCCGTCACTCTGCTGAGAACCTGACTGACTGAAATCTACGATCCCACCAGGACTCTGAAAAATTCAGGAAGAGGGTGGTGTTTCATGGGCACAACTTTAAGGAAATCAAAACACTTGTATGAACCATGCTGCAGTAATTTCATCCTATTTATCTTGTCCCCTCCTTCATGGCCCACAATGGACATATTTAACACTTGATTTGTTATTCAACAAGACTAACCCAACTTTTTGGCAATGGTTTTGATGATTGGTGTGGAAGAGAGAAGACAGCCCTGAGCTCAACCCCAATTAAACATTTTTAAGATGAATTAGACTCTCTTAGTTCCAACGTTCTGTTGTGTCATGTTTGTAATGATGTTGTCTCGCGTGGTTTTGTTTGTTGTTGCTGGAGAGAAGAGGATTTGCTCCTCTTTCCCCTCCAATATATAGAAAAAAGTCAAACATCGCTATTTTAAAAAAAAATTATTATTCATAACAAAACATCGCTAGTCATTCTCATGACCAGTGGATGTGTTGGCTGCTAAATGCTATATTGGTTGACAGTTCAACAGTTGTAAACGATCAGCCAATACGCTCAGCAGCAGATACATCTATGAACCATCTCGGTGTCTCGCTCCCCATTCTCCAAGCTCGGCTCCGGCCACTATTTGAAGTTGGCTGTGTTGTGTCGATAGGATTCCCTGATGTCACGGGATGACATGATCTCGGTTTCTCAGCTGTGCTTCTATTGTTTACACCAAATGTTATGTTGTTATTGATAATGTCATCCTCAGCTTATTCTAAAGTTACTTGTGTAAAGAAGACGTATGCAGAATGTCTAGATCAACAGTCCTTGAAGCGGTACAAGTTGAAACGTTGTTTGATGAAGGGAATCGATTGGATTACAAACATTTGCTGGTGACGGAGTCCATGGCAACATTCACGTATGCTCTGAGGTAGGATGGCTCGATCTCAAAACACGGACGTTCTTCCGTCTTCTGTTCTTTTGGCTTTCAATGGTTCCTCTGTTTATTTATTAGGGCTGTCAAACGATTACATTTTTTAATCAGATTAATCACATCTTAAAATTTTGATTAATCACGATTAATCGCTTAATTAAAAAGGCTTTTTATCAACATTTTTTGCCCGCCAAATGACCCCCATAGTTTGACATCAACAAATATTTTGAATGTCACACGCAAACATTTATTAAATGCTTCACTTTAATGCATGTTATGCTTATTGTTCAAACACAACCTGTGCTACCTTTAACGTAGCCATCCGCTGTCAAGCTAAAGGATCATTTGCAGTCAAAATTAAGAGTACGATTAATCTGCGTTAATGCATGATTAGTGCGATAATTTTTTGTGATTAATTAATTAGTTAACGCTTTAACTTTGACAGCACTAGTATTTATATAAATTAATTGTGAATTAGAGGCAAAGAATCTGTGATGGTTCTGTTGTCTCTCTAGCAGTTCCAGAGTGTGGCAGGAGGCGGCGCCAACCTCGCAGGCAGAGGCCTGCTCCCACACCTGAGGCTCATCAGCCTGATGAGCCAACAACCTATTTAACCAGCCCCTCCTTTGGTTCTGTGCCGGAACATTCCCTTGCCATACCTGCTACGTTTGCTTGTCTCCTCCTGCCACACCCTTGTTGTGTTCTAGTCCCTGGTCTCCGGCTTGTAGTGGTTTTTTGTTTCTCGTTCTACCGGTCTATTAAGACGGCTCTTTCTGTTGCTACTTTGGTCCCTAGTGTTTTATGTTGCTACTTTGCGCTTTAGTGTTTCTTCATCCCTGAACAAGGTGATTTTTGGTTGCTACTTTGTTTTCTAGAACTTTTTCCCTGAGCAAGGTGATTTTCTGTTGATACTTTTGTGAACAATAAACTGTGGACTTTGTCTCTCACTCTGCATCCTGGGTCCTGGCCTTGCTTTGCCTCACGGCACATAACAGAATGTTCCGGCCATAATGGACCCAGCAGAGTCAGAGCGCTTAAGGAGTGCGCTTTCGGCACAAGGAGCACTTGTGGGACAACACCAATCAACCCTGCAACAAGTGATGGACCATCTACAGCAACTCACCACCAGTGTGGACCAGCTGAACAAGCAGATGGCAGCCATGAGTCACCAACTGCCGTCGTCCAGCTCCTCTGGTTGCTCGCCCTCTCCATCGGCGGCAACCCCTCCAGCCTCCCAGCCGTCTTCTCCCAGAGAGCCATTTATTCCGATTCCTGCTAGGTATTCTGGAGACTTAGGCACATGTGCTCAGTTTTTGCTACAATGTAGATTAGTGTTTAACCAGCAACCCAGTACTTATGCTACTGCCCAGTCAAAAATCGCTTTCATTATGAGTCTGTTATCAGGACAAGCGGCCGCTTGGGCCTTGGCAATCACAGAACAAGGATCGGCAGTGCTAAATGATTATGAACAGTTTACCGGAGAAATGAAACGCATTTTTGATCACCCGGTGCGAGGCAAGGAAGCAGTTGGCCAGTTGCTGGATCTGCGTCAAGGTAGCCACTCTGTCTCTCAATATGCATTAACTTTCCAGGTTCTGGCAGCCAGTAGCGGATGGGGGGACTCTGAGCTACAAACTATTTTTCAAAAGGGGCTCGCTGGGGAGATAAAAGATGAGTTGGCTTTAAGGGATGAATGTAACTCACTAAATGACCTTATTACATTAGCAACACGGATGGACAATCGGCTCAGGGAGAGACGGCGGGAGAGGAAGATGGACATGGCTCGTCGCTCGTCAACCTTCTCACCGTCCAGCTCAACCGTCATGGGGAACTCCACCGCCTCATCTCCGAGCACCGCTCCTGAACTCCATTCCAGCACGACACCTCGCGACGAGCCCATGGAGTTGGGCAGGGCTCGACTCACCCCTGTCGAACGACAGCGACGCATGAGGAGCCGACTGTGCCTGTACTGCGGCCAGGGGGGCCACTTCTTGGCAAGCTGCCCCGAGTTGCCAAAAGCCGGGGCTCACCAGTAGGAAGGGAGGCACTGGTGAGCCGAATATCTTCCCCCTCGTCCTCCCAAATACAGGTACCAGGTATGATTCACACGACACTTTGCTCGTTACCTGTCCAGGTGCTGATAGACTCCGGAGCCGATGACAACTTCATAGACATTGACTATGTTAAAAACAACAATCTTTCCCTGACTCCACTGACCTCCCCCAAGAAAGTTCTTGCAGTCGACGGGAGGCTTCTAGAAAGGGTTACACACAGAACCACACCCATTAAACTGACACTCTCTAGTAACCATCATGAAGTAATTGAGTTCTATGTGATTTCCTCCCCCCTCAACACCGCAATTCTAGGGATTCCCTGGTTGAAGCTGCATAACCCCCACATAGACTGGTCCACAGGCACAATCCGGAACTGGAGCAACTATTGCCATGCCCACTGTCTAAAGTCAGCCCTACCTGCCAGGGGTCCTAACTCTCCCCACTACTCAAAAGATATTGACCTAAGTAACGTCCCCAGTGAATACCACGATTTAAAGGCAGTTTTCAGAAAGGACTTGGCGTGCTCCCTTCCCCCACATAGACCCTATGACTGTGTTATAGAACTGCTCCCTGGGGCTCCACTCCCAACACACAGACTATACAACTTAACCAAACCCGAACGGGAAGCAATGGAAAAATACATCACCGACTCATTAGCTGCAGGACTTATAAGACCGTCTTCATCTCCATTAGGCGCAGGGTTTTTCTTTGTGGAAAAGAAGGATAAAACTCTGCGTCCTTGCATTGACTACACTGGCTTAAACACCATCACAGTTAAAAACAAGTACCCTCTGCCGCTCCTGGACGCTGCATTCAGCCCTCTCCACAATGCAATGGTGTTCACCAAGTTGGACCTCCGAAACGCCTACCACCTGGTAAGGATACGCGACGGCGACGAGTGGAAAACTGCCTTCAATACCCATTTGGGACATTTTGAGTATTTGGTCATGCCCTTTGGGCTCACAAACGCTCCAGCAACATTCCAGTCATTTGTGAATGATGTACTCAGAGACCTGCTCGATAAGAATGTTTTTGCATATCTAGACGATATTCTCATCTTTTCTCGATCACATGAAGAGCATGTGGGGCACGTAAGAGATGTCCTGCGGAGGTTACTAGAAAACAAACTGTATGTTAAAGTTGAGAAATGTGAATTTCATGTTTCCACTGTTAATTTCCTGGGCTATGTGATAGAAAAGGGGCAGCTCAGGGCCGATCCCTCTAAAATCGAAGCGGTTAAAAATTGGCCTCTGCCTACCAATCGGAAGCAGCTGCAACGTTTCCTTGGATTCGCTAACTTCTATAGGAGATTTATCCGAAACTATAGTAGTATAGCTGCCCCTCTCACGTGTTTGACCTCAAACAAACTTCGCTTCGTGTGGTCTGCCGATGCTCAATGTGCTTTTAACCGTCTGAAAGAACTCTTTGTTAATGCCCCTGTTCTCGCCCACCCAGATCCCGAGCAGCAGTTTGTGGTAGAGGTGGATGCGTCAGATTCAGGAGTGGGGGCCGTCCTCTCTCAGCGCCTGCCTGCGGACCAAAAACTACACCCCTGTGCTTACTTCTCCCGCCGGCTTTCCCCGGCGGAGCGCAACTATGATGTGGGCAACCGCGAACTCCTGGCAGTGGTCCTAGCCCTCCAAGAATGGCGGCATTGGCTGGAGGGTGCAGCTCATCCCTTCATTGTTTGGACGGACCACAAGAACTTGTCCTATCTCCGCACCGCCAAACGACTGAACTCTCGTCAAGCTCGTTGGGCTCTCTTCCTCGGACGCTTCAACTTCACCCTCACCTACCGCCCCGGCTCCCGAAACCTGAAACCTGACGCCCTCTCCCGGCAGTTCGCCTCTGGAGAGGAAGAGAGGGACTCAAGCACGATCCTCTCCCCTGAGTGTGTGGTCGGGGCGATGCGGTGGCGAGTGGAGAAGAAAGTTCAGGAGGCACTTGACAACCAACCAGTTCCAAATGAATGTCCTCCAGGGAAACTGTTCGTGCCACCTGCCGCCAGGACTCCTGTGCTCCTCTGGGGACATACCTCAAGAATCGCCTGCCACCCTGGGATCCACCGGACACTCTCCCTGATCCAACAGCGCTTCTGGTGGCCAACCATGGCTGCCGATGTTCGGGCTTTTGTTGCGTCATGCTCAGTTTGCGCCCGCAATAAACCTTCTCATCAAGCCCCGGCAGGCCTATTACGCCCCTTGCCCATCCCCTCTCGGCCATGGTCGCATATCGCGGTGGATTTCGTCACGGGACTTCCCCCATCCGAGGGCAATGACACAATCCTTACCATCGTCGACAGATTCTCCAAGTCAGTTCATTATGTCCCCCTCCCAAAACTCCCCACCGCCTTGGAGACTGCTAACCTATTGGTCCAACATGTATTCAGGCTCCACGGAATCCCCACAGACATCGTGTCGGACAGGGGTCCACAATTCACCTCTCAAGTCTGGAAGGCTTTCTGTCGGGCACTGGGGATCTCTCCCAGTCTCTCCTCCGGCTACCACCCCCAAACCAACGGTCAGACGGAGCGTGCAAATCAAGACCTGGAAACAGCTCTGCGCTGCGTAACCTCACGCCTTCCTGCCTCCTGGTCCGCGCACCTCCCATGGGTGGAATACGCGCATAACACACTGATCAGCACTGCCACAGGCATGTCCCCATTTAAGGTGACCTCGGGCTACCAACCCCCTCTGTTTCCCAGCCAGGAGTCCGAGGTTGCCGTCCCGTCCATCCATGCCCACTTCCGCCGTGCCAGACGAGTCTGGAGGGAGGCTCGAGCAGCGCTGTCCAGGACAGCGGAGCGCAACCGACGCCTGGCTGACCGGAGGAGAACCCCAGCCCCCGACTACCAAGTGGGACAGCGTGTCTGGCTTTCCGCACGTGACCTGCCCCTTCAAGTGGACTCCCGCAAAATGGCTCCACGCTTCATTGGCCCTTTTCCCATTGACAAGATCATCAACCCGAATGCTGTCCGACTCCGGCTCCCGTCATCCCTCAGGATCCACCCCGTTTTCCACGTGTCTCTCCTGAAACCGGTCGTGGATAGCCCCCTCCAGCCACCCGCCCCACCGCCACCTCCTCCCCGGATCGTTGATGGACACCCTGCATACACCGTGAATCGCATCCTTGATGTCCGCAGGCGGGGCAGGGGGTTCCAGTATCTCGTCGACTGGGAGGGGTACGGCCCGGAGGACCGCTCCTGGATCTCACGTGCCCTCATTTTGGACCCGCAACTGCTGCGTGAGTTCTATGCCCGTAACCCTGATAAGCCTGGTCGAACGCCGGGTGGCGTTCCTTAGGGGGGGGGGTACTGTGATGGTTCTGTTGTCTCTCTAGCAGTTCCAGAGTGTGGCAGGAGGCGGCGCCAACCTCGCAGGCAGAGGCCTGCTCCCACACCTGAGGCTCATCAGCCTGATGAGCCAACAACCTATTTAACCAGCCCCTCCTTTGGTTCTGTGCCGGAACATTCCCTTGCCATACCTGCTACGTTTGCTTGTCTCCTCCTGCCACACCCTTGTTGTGTTCTAGTCCCTGGTCTCCGGCTTGTAGTGGTTTTTTGTTTCTCGTTCTACCGGTCTATTAAGACGGCTCTTTCTGTTGCTACTTTGGTCCCTAGTGTTTTATGTTGCTACTTTGCGCTTTAGTGTTTCTTCATCCCTGAACAAGGTGATTTTTGGTTGCTACTTTGTTTTCTAGAACTTTTTCCCTGAGCAAGGTGATTTTCTGTTGATACTTTTGTGAACAATAAACTGTGGACTTTGTCTCTCACTCTGCATCCTGGGTCCTGGCCTTGCTTTGCCTCACGGCACATAACAGAATCTTGTTATTTTGAGACCAAGTTAGTTCCCCAATCACATACTAGCTTCAAGCACTAGCATGTTTACTACAACAACATAGTTAAATGTGGATTCAATGATGTTCTCGAAAAGTGGAAGCCAAACATCTTTGTCACGTTTAAAAAAAACTGCTAATACGGAAGACAATCTTACCAGCTCTGCTGCTCGTCTGGGGGAAACGCCTCTCAATTGTCGCTAATGTCCGAGACTCCGAGCTCATCTTCGTCATCATCTTAATCAGTCCCTGCAGCCGGCCTCGCTTCATGCGGATGCCCTCTTGCGGCTCTCAGGTTTTTTCAAAGTACGCGGTCAGCTCGGTGGAGCTACAACGATGAATGGCCGAATCCGAAGCTCACTACACGAAGCAAACACTCAAAGTGTGCATGCGCGGCTAGGAATGAGCACGCACGACGTCGTTATGCAGATTGATTGACAGAATCGCGAAACAATCGTTAAGATGATCCACCCGGAAGACGCAGCCACAAAAATATCCTTGAACCCACCTTTAACTCATCAATTGTTTTCATACACTTTGACTAGTACGTATGACTATAATTTCAACTTTTGGGCTGCTAGGAATGGAAAATAGAGACCTTAACGCAGGTATTTGAAGAAATCTCATAATACAGGGGTGGGTAAACTCGGTCCGGTTTTGGATGTTTCCCTTCTCCAAACAGCTGATATATAATCAGCTCAGCAGTAAGCTCTGCATAGCCTGTTCACGATCCTGTTGATTGGAATCAGCTTGTGTTGCAGGCAACAAAATCTTGGACCACTCGATCTATTTTTCGCCAGAGCAGATCACATGTATCACGATCGCATTATGGTAAAATGCATTTTAACCCCTTGTCATACGAGCAATTTAGCCGAAAATGCTTTAAAAAAAGTTGCATTCAAAGTAAGTTTGAAGCTGTTCCTGAACCATTTAGAGTATCGGCATAGTTTATAAAAAAAAATTTAAGAATGTTTGCCCGCCAGAGACCATCCGAATTTTAAGGGGTTTTAATTAACCACCTTACAATAATACTTACCTTAATTAAACAAAATGGTCAGAACACTTTGGTAGACTTTGTTGGTTAGAAATCTTTTTAATTTATCCTTGCAATCCATGCGTTTCTTCTCCAGACACTTGTTTGTTTGTTCACATTTGACATTCCCAGCACCCGTGAACGGCACACAATGTGGGCCACATGACTCCATGTAAATATTATCTATACCTTCCAGTCTCACCACCACAATGATTTTTTTTTTTTCTCACAGAACAAAATGATGCTGTCCCGCACTGTTTTTATTCACCATGCAGTGTGTGTCTGTTTTCTTTTCTTTTTTTTTTATACTTTATTTGGCAGTGTCTGTTTATTATTATTATTATTATTATGATGATGATGATTATTATTATTATCATCATACACAATTACTATTATTTTTACATTACATATGTTCTTGCATGATCCTTCATTTCTATATCTACATTTACACAAAAATATATATATTTTTGTTTTACTATCTTTTATGTCATTATTTATTCTTCTCTTTAATTAGTTAATAATAATTAATTAATTAATCTAATTAATCTAATTAGAATCTCCGAAGAGTCCTAACGGTGAATAATGGGTGCTAGCATTTAAAGTTTAGGTTAGAATGTAAGGTGACGCTCATAAAAGTGACTTACAGTCAGTTAGGTCAGTGTGAACAGATGTGTTATTGTCCGACATGGACTGTGCTACCTTGGAAAATGCTCAACAGGTGAGCAGTTGTCATTCTTGTAGTGTTGCAATATTTTTGATTGAGAAACACGCACAGAGAATGACTGTATAACAGAGGTTATGAAGTTGTAATAGACTACAGTGATTTGTAATGTAATATAAGCAAAATAGATGTCTTCAGTCGTCTCTCATCCATCGCTAACCAACACGTTCAGTATCAATTCTGTGTTCTACACAGTACAGCCGGTATATCCCTCTGTGATGCACAGCAGGGAATAGCATACTGTACGTTCCAGAAATGAAAGATGGCTGAGTTCTTCTGTTTGATGGACATCACTCGTGTAATTTATTGCGATCCACCCATACCTTCATTTGTTGTCTTTGCAGAGGGCACTGAATGTGCACAGGTCAAGGTTATGCTTATTAGAAAAATATACTGCCCACATGTGCACAATGTAAACTGAATGTATGGTATGCTGTTAGAGCGTAGACAAAGCTTGAATTCAGGCAACGCTTTTTGGAGTCCTGCTGGGACAAAGTTGCACACAATGTAATCTGTTGCAGGTTTTCTTTCTCTTCAATTTATGCGAGCAAATCTGAGACCCAACAAACAGGCCACCTCTGCTAGAATGTGAGAGCTTTTGTTTCAGTGATTTTTCATAAATATGTATATGATGAAGTTTAGGACATGACCGATAGCCAAGGCTTGACTTGTTTATCCACCCCTAACCACTAAGACTTGCTTGTTTGATTTTAGGCTTGATCTTGCAGGCAACAAAATCTCTTTTTACCTCTATAGCTTGTGTCTTTCGTAACAATTAACTGCAAGCATGACTATATAGTATGTTGTTGATGGTTCCCTTCCTTTGACCAAACAGTTGTGTCTGAAAAGTTTAAAATTCCATGAAACATCAATCCATTATAGTCAATAAACCTAACATGCATGTTTTTGGAATGTAGGAGGAAGCCGGTATACCTGGAGTAAACCCACACAAGCATGCATGGGAAATTGGCCAAAGATCTTTGGTAGGAAGACACATCTGCATATAGTTCTCGGCGCTAAGGTATTTCTGAATTAAAGCATTTTGCTCACAAGTTAAATGGAATCACAGCAGCAGTTAAGTTGATGGCCCAATAATTGAGGTTAACATCCAGTTGATGTCTGTGTAAACACTGTAGGAAGGCCTCAACAATTTCGCACTTCAAAGTTGTCGCACCTTTTTTTTCCCCGCGGCCCTCGTGAGGATGGTTCATATAATGGATAGATGGATGGAATACTAAGTCTATCATGCCAACATTGTTTAATATTTTGGGATATAGATGAATTTGCTGAATCTGCTAACATGTAAATCAGGCTTGAGCAACATTTGCTTTTGAGCCCACCAATAAATCCATGAAGCTCAATTTAGGAGCTTGAAACACTATATTGTCTGGACTGCCAATAAATCAAGTGGATGATGCCTCACAACATCCACAACTCAGCAAATAAATTCAGGCATAAGTTGGGTCCAAATCCAAAGCAAAGCAGTGCCCTCATTTAAATGTGGCTTCAAAATCATGGGCTCCCAACCAGAAAATGGAAAAAAAAATAAAAAGAAGGGGAAAAATGGGATATCCACCAGACCCATCCAGCCACTGGATGAACCACTCTATCAACTGAGCCACAGCCGCCATTTCTACGCAGAAATGCTGGTGCTCATATTATCGTTATTCTCCTCTGAAGATATAACACGATAAAAAGTATTGAGTATTAAAGCTGCACACAATTACAAATGTGTAGGGGAGAATGGGGTACTTTTAGCCAAGGGGCAAGTACTTCTTACCCCTGTTATTTGGAAAACCATAGAAGAAGTTGGTCATGTGACCGCATATCTTTGAAGAGACATCCATTTCGCTCATCCGGTAAAAAAAAAGAAAAAAAGGGAGACTTATGAGAGGTAAGCGCATAAGTTAAAAAAAACAAAAACATTTTTTACACTCCAAAATAAAATTTCTATGATAGGTTTTTTCTGGTTATGTTTGAATAATTATAGACAACTTTGAAAACAGTTCACACGTTTTGGTGCGTTAGTACGTTATGAGTCTATGGTCAGCATGATGCTGGCACAAAGCAGCTGGGGGATGCATTTTTTCCTAAATGGTGGGCTTGGGGTAATTTGTACCAAAGGACCTGGTTTAAGTTGTGCCGATGGCACTTCCCTTAAATAATGGTTATTTACTCTATCTTACTTTATTGTATTTTATTGTTGTTGTAAACTGTATTCTTACATTTGATCACTAAAAGTATGTGCCATTCTTAACTTCTAACCAAAATTCATCATGCCACCAGATACAAAATGAAGACAGGGTTTCCATTCCTCTTGGGGAGTTGGAAAGAGGGGAAAGGAGATACAAATCTGCAGGATGGCCATTTAAAAAATAAAAAATAAATTGTTACGATGTGGATGTTGTGGGACCCAAAGGCGGAGAAAGACGGCAGTGAGACAAACAGGAAGGACAATGTATGGAGCTTTAGTTGCTGAATAAAGGACTGGACGAAACGTGAGAAGAGTTGGCATGATGATGGACAGAAGGCAGACAGACTTGGCATGGCGTGAAGACTTGGCGTGGCGTGACCTGGTTTGACATGGAGAAGACTCTGAACTAGACGGGAAGAAACTGGACTTAACGTGGAGAAACTTAACTAGACACTACTCTACTCTACTCTACTCTACTCTACTCTACTCTACTCTACTCTACTCTACAAGCATACACACCTTGACAGGACAAGACAGTACAACAATGCTCCCACAACTGCGTGAAACAAACACCACTCCCTTACACCAACACTAATGAACCACATACAAGACACACCTGGGACACACAGCAGGCAGAGGGAACTAATTAGGTCACACATACTGGGAAGGGAAGGGAAGACACACGCAGGTGGACAAGGTTAACAATGATGAGACTGGGGAAAAACACACATGAACACCAGACAACCAACACACTCACCAAAATAAAACAAAACCCAAACCCAAAATAGGTTCAGGCTTACCCTCCCAAGCACTCACTGAGTGACAAATCTATCTGGTTGTTATGCTCACTTGGGTTATGTGTCTTCAGAAATGATTTTTCCCTTGCCAAAATCCACAAAAAGAAAGGACAGGATTGTAAGATTAAGAAAGTGAAAACAAGAATTGTGATTGACACACCTGAGAAGGAGTTGGAGAAGACTCACAAAGAAAGAGAAGATAAAAAGGATGAACAGGAAAAGAAAATGAAAGAAAAGGCCTCTGAAACCTGCAAATCAAAGTTACTTATTGAGTTTGTCTTCCTTTTATATAGCATTATCGTTTGTGACATTAAAATGATCGTTTTTACTTAATTAATCAATGGCAGAATTTACCCCACTGAATTCTGACTAATAGCACAACCTACTGGGGGCAAGTTGTGCCACAAAATGACTTTTTTTTTTTTTTTTTTTTTTTTCTTCTTCTTTCCTAAAGCTATATTTCTCAAACAGTTTATTGAAGATCCCAAGTGGTTGCTCCCAGGGATGATTCGTTCAAAGTGGTTGGTCAGTCTTCTCTTAGATATCTCACCAAGATATACTTGGATTTTGAATGCATATTTGCAAGCTGAGCATATCACAGATAACAAAGACAAAATAAAAAATTAAAGCAGACATTGGATCAAATGAAGGATCTGACTTCAAAGTAGCACAACAGGCCAAAAGCTGACATGAGCAGCTATACTTTACAACTGGAAAACATTACCTCAGGTACTTTTCTTTGTCTTTGCTGCCCATCAAAGAGAAAGATGTACTTAAAAATAAAACAAAAACAACAAAATTCTAGACGTTTGTGAGTGCTGTATTACTTGGAAGGCTTTACAACAAGGATTTGAAACAAAGTTGAGTTCATGTTACTAAACGTTAACCGTATTCCAAGAGAAGAAACAAAGGGTGATTTGGAAAAGTGGTTGGCTCCACAGCCTGAGGTTTGGAGCTGGGTGCTCCTCTCGCCTGAAAGTGGTGTGTCAAGCGTGCTCTGGCTTCTGCTATGAAGCACCTGGCCTACCCCAACTGTCTTGCTAACAAGGTCTGACAGGTTTGCTTCATGCAAGTCCAGGAGAGGAAAACAGTCAAAGATGGGCCGAAAGATTTGGCAGGTCATTACTAGTATCTCCCCAGGATCCCCACATAAGCCAGATGAGGGTATGAGTAATGGCCAAACCCAAGCAGCAATAGCCTTATTTATAAGCCTGCATTCATATTTGAGTCAGGAAGGAGATGTCCATGCTATATTCCACGGAGGATTATGAGATACAGATGTACAGTGAGAGATGTACAGTTTATGTCAGGGTAAGGTCAGAGTGACACAGACAAAGTTGTTTAAAGAGAAGGGGGCTGAAAATTCAATCATAAAAACCTGCCTACGATAAGGTAAACAAGTGTCTTAGCTATTATTTGGTAGTGAATTAATCAGTCAGGGTTGGGTTGTAACCTTTATCTTACCAAGACATTTGGGGGTACAGTCTTCCCTCGTTATAATGTGGTTCACTTTTCGCGGTCTCGCTGTATCGCGGATTTTTTTTTAAGTGCAATTTTGCATATTTTTTTTACAGTAATATACCCATTTTATAAAATTTATGAAGGTTTGAACATTGTCAATGTTTGAACAAGAGAGAAATGTGAGAACATGTAAATGCCTCAATGAGAAAAGTGTATAAATTGTGCGGTCGGGGATTTTAGAGCCTTAAAACATTTATAAGAGTTGTAAAACATAAAGTTAACTATTTCGCGGATTTCATTTATTGCAGGTATTTTTTGGAACCTAACCCCAGCGGAAAACGAGGGAACACTGTAATTCTGTTTCCATAGTTGTAGTAGGAAGGCCTTTCCTGATCCAGCATGAGGTCCGCAACAAGTCAGTCCTGACTTCAACCCAATCAGTACCTTTGGAATGAACTAAAACTGAGATTGTGACATACTACAACATCAGTCATGAGTGAAAGGCAGGGACCAACTCCCCATTTTCTTCCATCTTTACTTCCCGTGGTATGTTTCCTAGTTTTAGGAGCACCATGTGTATAGAAGGATGTGATCAATAAACTTTTTTTGTGGGCCCAATTTTTGTGTGTGTGCGTGTGCATGTATGTTTTTGTCTTTGATCTGCCTCCCTCCCAGAGTTGAAAGGGAAACATGAGAAGTCAGTACCCACAATGCTGCTCTCACCTGTGAGCTTTGATGATAGGACAGGCTAAGTAGTCCAAACCATGGACATTTCTGTCACACACACACACACGCGTGAATTGCTCTGTTGTGCTGTAGTTACAATGGTAGATGGATGGGTGTCATGTAAAGGTGAAGGACGTACTTTACTCTCAGCATCAGCCACTAGACAACTATGGAGCGCCTCAGGTGATATGGACAAAAGCAAAAAAAAAAAAAAAAAATTCTCAAAAACATTCTCTCGCAATCAAATCTTCGCGAGGGAGCACAATCCTTGCGAGGGAAAGTAAATGTAATAGATGCCAGTTTGAGCAGTACACTTGTAATTTCATAAAGCATCACAAAACATTTTTGTTGTTGTTGTTGTCTTACTTGCCACCCAGGAGCTTTGTAGACAACACTGTCGAGCACAGGCTAAATCTTGGTCTCTTGTTTTAGGCATTATGTGAATTCACATTTTCTAGTATTAACTCCAACTCACAAGTTCACAACAACTGCAAGTGCTGTATTGGAAAGGAGAAATACGTTTTTACAACCAGGGTTTTCGGTCTCTTTAAGAAATGCTGCTAGGAAGTGCATGTAAATCATCTTCTTTAACTGCATCTATATAAACAGTTACAGCATATGTGTAAATAAAAAGTTACTGGCATATTGAAAAGTGTTACTTCTATTCAAAACAATTATGACCAAATAATGGTCACCTCATGAATTGCAACTATGCAAGGGTTAACTGCAGGTAAAACGTGACTCTTGCCCACTGGAGGGAGCAAAAGGGCTGCTTCTCATTAGCTACATAAAACCTCTACCTCAGCTCTATGCTGCTTAAAAAAAAGAGAAACTTTTTTTTTCTCCTTCTTTTTTAAGTATTTTTGGGTGATGCTGTGGTACACATTTTTGTCTGTGCAATACAGTGTCTATTTTGTATTGACTGGTGATAAAATAAAACCTTCCTCACCTCAAAACAATCTCATCGATTCCTGTGTGCAGCCATATAATACTTGTAAGTGGGCACTAGGAGGTGATGAAGAACGAGGACACCCTGAGGACAGGAGAACCAGACTAGCTGAGGTCAGCATAGGGTCAAAGCAGTATAGAAGCAATCTGTGTGCGTGCTTGCGCTTTTGTGGACTCCTAACTCCTCCCCTCCAAGCAAAAACCCACAGTTTAGCCAGGCTAAGTCATCCTATTGTCAAAGCAAAGAGTCGCTGAAGAATCCTGTCCACTGCTCGCTTACAATAACAATAACTTCCATCTGAAACAGAATAGGTGCTGCACCTGGGGACAGAGGCAATCCCGTGCTGCTTAGTTTGATTCATTTCTCATCTCTTACACTCATTATCATGTCAAACAGCGCTAGGTCTCAATTGCAAGCTACAGTACACATCAAAGACCTTCCCATGGTTGGCTTCTGTTTATATATAGAGAGAGAGTTACTCCCAATATACGCAGCAAAAATATAAACGTGTTTTTGCTGCCATTTTTAAAAAAATATATATATATTTCAGTAATATAATTGTATATAGGTGTGTGAAAGACTTTCAGTTCTGTGAGTAAGCGTGTTTCAACTGTGTTTATGAGTGTTCATCTCGATGTGTACAAGGGTTTCAGTAAGATGTGTAAGAGGCAATATATATTAAACGCAGCGAAAATAATAGCTTTACATTTTTCAAAATAAAACACATCGGCTGGCCAAAAAGCATTAAAGAAACCTTAACTTAAGCCGCATAACTTGGTGACATGGTGTATAGGAAATGCACATAACAATCCATCTATTTGTCATATACTGTACTTGTTGATTATTGCCTTACAATAACATTTTACAATACATTTTACAATTGATGTGAAATCTGGTCTTGTATAGTTGAACATAAAGCTGATATACACTTTTCCAGATGAAGAAATCATTGTCTTTTTGGAGGTGCCAATATTTGAAAGTTCACAGATTTCTCAATATTTTATACATATATATATATATATATATATATATATTTTTTTTTTTTTAACCAGGGCTGAGTGTTGGCAAGATGGTCTTTGTGATGACATACCTGTATTCTTGGGAATCCAACAGTTTGACATGCAAGGTTTCTGTTGCCCAAACAGCTGCTGTTAATCAAACGACTGTTAGAGCCGTCACGGACCACATGAGAGGGCAGCAGGCAACCAAGAAGGGATTGACTTTGCTACCACTGTAGCATGACAAGATAACGTACAGCACATTTGCTTAATCTTGGTATTCGTGGGATTTAGCAGGACTGGATAAAATGTCGTATAACGCTCTTGCTATGCTCAACTCGTAACATGTGAAGAGTTCTTGGGAACCGGATGTACAGTGGAATGAACCCTTTTACGAGCCACGCCAGCAGCAAATGGTGGTGTCTTTATTTCTATGGTCTGAGTCAGACTAGATTGGGATAGAAGTAAAATAAAAATCTTGAAAGGATCGTTCGGATTTTTTGACATGAATCTCTACTTCATCCTCACCTCCAGTGTGTGCGATCAGCACTGACTTACCCCTGACAGCGTTCTGTGACACGAGTTCTAGTCCAGTGTTGGACGAGAGGAAATATATATATATATCCAATATATATGTCCAATATATATATATATATATATATATATATATATATATATATATATATATATATATATATATATATATATATATATATATATATATATATATATATATATATATATATATATATATATCTCGGCTGTGTGGATTGCATTATGAACATTTAAGACAGACTTTATTGACGTGTGCGTTTCTTCCTTTTATTTATTTATTTGCAGAACAAAAGTCTATAGTTATATCAAGCTCCTAAGCAAAGATGCTTGTACCAGAATGTATTCTTCTAGGTAATTGTTATCCTTACTGTCTTGTGTCAAAAGTTTTATTTAGCCTTTAATGACATTTGTGAGGGCTGGGGGTTGTAAAATTACTGTAGACACATATTGTTGAGCGGCACAATGCTGTTATGCGTGCAGTACTGTATGTGTCCACATTAGTTGTCATTAATGTTGATTTGTTGCATGAGGCTTTTCAAGATAGGTGATCAATGAGAGAAGACGGGCGTTTCTGCCCCACGAACTTGTGACGTCGGAGCAAGTCTGGAGCAAAACAAACATTCATGCGACCCAACAACCACCATACACGGTGTTTGAGGAATTGAAATGCACCACAAAGCTGTGTGTGTCGCTGATTCCCCTTATCTCCAGAATGTGCGGACTGCGTACAGTAGGTACAGACTTGACATGGTTTCATGTTTGATTTGTTTTCTATATATTCCACCTTTGGTGCAGAAATGTTCGTGCGTAGGGTTTTGATCTTACGCGAGCTTTATAAATGAGGCCCCGGAACTGTAAATAAATTATCTTGCGCTATAGTGTATGTAGCCTATAACGTTAATACTATTAATATTGTATGAATTATTATTGAATGAATTAGTTATAATTTATCAGTAATGATTGTTTTTTGTTTGTACAATAGAGTCCTGTGTTTTGACTTTGACATTTTGAATACAGCACAATAAATGTTCTAAAAAAATAAAATAAAATAAAAAAAATTAAATTGCGAAAGAGCAGCAGAATGGCAGGCATAACACAACTACTCTTCAATTGGATAGAAAAGGGTAAAACCAACCTGTGGCTGTGTCTATTCACAACTAATTACTATTATTATTATTGTATTATCATTTAATCCACGCATCAATTTTCTTAACTGCTTGCTTTCCACAAGGGTCGCGGGGGCGCTGGAGCCTGTCCCAACTGGCAACCTGAACTGGTTGCCATTCAGGTTGCCAGCCAATTGCAGATTATCATTTAAATTATTATTATTCTATTTATGCCAGTGGCATATACTGGCAGGCATAACAAATAACTGCTCAATTGCAAAAGGCAAAATCAACTTGTGTGTCCGGCGTCCGCCTGTTGACATTCATACAACAGACTAATCATGGTTACCTGCAAATATATCAGCTTTGTGTTTAACTATACAAGCCCAGATTTCACACATTTGTGACTAAACTGAGTTATGATCATTATTTTAGTGTGCAAACTTTTTTAATTTTGTTTGCAGGTTGTTTTTTTCTTATGTAAAATAAATGTCGTGGCTCCACAGGGCTCCAACACTGATATTAGAATTACTCTCAGATCACATTAGAATTATACGATTATAACTATAGATAAAATTATTAAATAAGTCTTATTTGAGGGACATAAGACAAAGATGTGTCATGTCATAATTCATATCTAATATGGATAGAGTAATGACTATCTCGTGTATATTATTACTCTGTGTACATGATGTATGAATGAGCTCAGCCGATGCTCGAAGTTTGCAACCTCATCTCTTCATTCATGTTCTAAACACCACCACACTAGATTTAAAATGAAATGGGCATGATGTGCTTTGATTGCAGATTTTGAGGGAATTTACGGTACGGTCACCAGGCCTCCCAAGTCGGAAAATTGTCCCGGCATATGCGCTTATATGGGCCTCGAGGCCTATGGGCATTTGCTAGCTGTATGCTATGCTAACATCGAATATACCTGGGCTAAAACCAAGCTATATGACTCATGAGCGTAAAGATTTCCAGCCAGTTGTACTTCCGACAACCGTTTATGTACCAGAAATCTTGCGTTGGATTAATAAAGACTTGGCAGCGATGGACGCCAACGATAGTATAGCCAACTAGCGTCATTACAGTATAGCCTGTTTGCACTCTGAAAATGTCTGGGCACGCTCCTGATGAGATAGTGGGCTTCTCATTTATGCATTTCTTATCCGAATCTTATTCCTTAATTATGTTTCCAGTCCACACGGTTCTACCTATAGTTAAGCATCCAGCAGTTTCTTCAGTAGCTTTGTGTCATGACAAGATAAAACACAGCACATCTGCTTAGCGTCAGCACAGCTAAGGGTTGGAGGGATGAGGGAAATGTGTGGCAGGGTTGGCTGATTTAAAGTCACCAGCTGAAGGTTCTGCTCATCCTCTTACAAAAAGGCTTACACCTAGCAAAATTCACATTTTAATGCACTCCACTGTAATTATCTCCCAGGCTATATATGTCTTCTACTTTGGTGTTGTTCATCAGGGGTGCCACCAGGAGGCCTGTGGGAAAAAAAAAAACAAAAAAAAATATTTGAACCACTGCCGTCATTGCAGCACACATCTCCTCCACACATTCCAAAGACACGCATAGCAGGTTAATTGGGCACTCCGAATTGTCCCTTGGTGTGCTTGTGAGTATGGATGGATGTTCGTCTCTGTGTCCCCTGGATTGGCTGGTAACCAGTTCAGGGTGTACCCCCGGGATAGGCTCACAGACACACCCTTGTGAGGAAAAGCAGTTTAAAAAATGGATATATATATACACATATATATGGATATATATATACACATATATATATATATATATATATATATATATATATATATATATATATATATATATATATATATATATATATATATATATATATATATATATGGTCAAGCTGTAGCTGCAAAACAAAACATAGCCTGAGAGCAGAGCCTATCGGCACTAGACATGACAATAACTGCTCAATTGGATGGCAAAAGGCAAAACCAACCTATGTGTGTCCATCTGATGCCATTCATGTAACAGACTAATCATGGTTACCTGCAAATATATCAGCTTTGTGTTCAACTATACAAGACCAGGGTTAAATATTTATTTCAGTCTGCAAACCTTTTATTTTTGTGCTGTTTTACCGTGAGTTTTTTTTAATGTAAAATATATGCATTGGCTCCACAGGTTGGAAAACAATGGCTCCTGATCTTACCGATCAAATTACAATTATGCTGTTGAAATGAAATTACTAAGTATGTCTTATTTGATAGATATAAGACAAAGATGTGTCATAATTCATATCTAATATGGATAGAGTAATGACTATCTTGTGTATTATTACACTGTCTACATGATGTGTGAATGAGCTCAACTCATGCTCTAAGTCAGGGGTGCCAAGTCCGGTCCTCCAGAGCCCCTATCCAGCCTGCATTCCACCTTTCTCTCCACCAAGACACTTCATGAGCAGGATCGTTATCAGGCCACTGCAAAACTGACTGATGTGCTGATCATTGGATCCAGCTGTGCTGAAGGAGAGACAAATGGAAAACAGGCTGGATAGGGGCTCACTTAGACTTAGACTTCGGCCGATGTCAGACTACGCGATTTTTTTGTCTTACACGACAGTTGCGCTGTCACATTGCACGACAAATTCGCTCTGTGTCGTGGACGGGGCGCGTAGTCACACTACACGTCTGAACGTGACAAGACACCTGCCGATCATCGCGTGTTGTCTTGCCAAGAGAGACGCGTCGGCCACTGTTTGTCGGGGAGGTGGGACAAAAAAAAGAAAAAGAAAAAAAAAGAGGCAAGGACAGGGAGTGTTTGCGTGAATGCAGCACGGATGGGACAAGTGTGATGTGAGCGCATTGCTTGTGCTCCCTGCTCCGCAATAGTGTTTAAAATATGATTTAGTAGCCAACACTGTATTTTAATTTATTTAGGCCTATATGCGACGGGGCAACATAGCCGATTTTTTTCATTAATTTGCCGGATGACATCTTGTTTTATTATTTTATCAAACACTGAAATATTATATTGTTTGAGTATTTTTTACTGCTTCATTTATTCATATTTGACTTGTTTTAGTATGGTGCATTGGATAGTACGCTACTCACTCCGAGGGGAAAAAACAAACAAAAAAAAACTTTCAAGTGAGAGCGGGTGACAACGCGGCCAGGCCTGGCCCCGCAAATATGAAAATGTGATCGATCCTCACTAAATATGTGCCCATCCCTACTCATATGCGCAAATCTCTGAACAACAGTCACAATATATTTTGGTCCTCTATTCACATCGCCATTGCCTGACGGGTTGCACGGATGCGTGCTCGCTCCATGCAAGCCGCAGCGCTGCAGCGGGGCGCCCCCCCCCCCCCCCCCGAGAGATGCACCTGTCTGGAACATCCCATGAAATATATAATACATAAATGAATAAATAAACAAATGTATACATAAATAAAAAGAGCTATAAAGTGCTTTTCAGTGTGTGATTGACGTTTCGCTCCCTCTCCCTATTGGTCAATGCTGTGGAACCAAACGGACGACGACGTAGGTATGTCACATTATGCGTCAAGACGAGCAAAAATTCTAACATGCTAGACTTTCGTCGTGATGGTCGTGAACCGTCCCGGACAACAGGCGGCCAGTCGTTGAAGGTGACACATTACATGGGCGACGCTACGTCAAGACAACCCAAAATCCTTTACGACATGCCCCGTTTGTCCGCGACACGTCGGTCGGGCTGAAATCGGGCTGTTTTCGTGTAGTCTGACATCGGCATTAGACTTAATTTGACTTTATTGATCCCTTTGGGATGACTCCCTCTGGGAAATTTACATTTCCAGTATCAATAAGAACAGATGCATGCAGACAGGAAGAGAAAAAAAATTAAATGCATCAATAAATAAGGTTATTGCACCGGAGATTGGTTATTGCACATTAAATACAGTATAATAAAGTGCCTTTTTTGTGCAGTGTAGTGCACTCTACACCCTCCTCCCCCCCAGTGAGGAGTTGTAGAGTATGATGGCAGGGTGGACAAAAGAGTTCTTTAGTCTGTTGGTCCGGCACTTGGGGAGCGTCAGCCTTCCACTGAACAGGCTCCTCTGACTGCTGATGACAGTGTGCAGAGGGTGGCTGGTATTGTCCATAATATCCAGCAGTTTGTCCAGAGTCCTCTTCTCTGCCACTGTCACCAGAGAGTCCAGCTTCATGCCGACCACAGAGCCGGCCCGCCTGATAAGCTTGTCCAGTCTGTAAAAGTCCTTCTTGGATATGCTGCCCCCCCAGCATACCACGGTGTAAAAGAGGACGCTGGCAACCACAGCCTCGTAAAACATCTTCAGAAGTTTGCTGCAGATGTTGAAAGAACGGAGTCTCCTCAGGAAGTACATCCTGCTTTGTGTCTTCCTGTACAGGTGACTGTGTTGTCCAGTTCAGTTTATTGTCCAGCCACGACCCAAGGTATTTGTAACTGTCCACCACCTTCACCTCAGCTCCCTCTAACAGGACTGGTCACGGTCCTGGTCTGGACCTTCTAAAGTTAATGACCAGCTCATTCGTTTTAGAGCTATTGAGCTGTAGGTGATTGGTGTGGCACCATGCAGCAAAGTCTCTGACCAGTCTCCGATACTCCTCCTCTCCGTCGTCTTGAATGCACCAACGATGGCTGTGTCGTCGGCATACTTCTGGACATGACACATCTCAGAGTTGTAGCAGAAGTCCGAGGTGTACAGAGTGAAGAGAACAGGAGCTAGCACTGTGCCCTGAAGGGCTCCTGTGCTGCTGACCATCGTGTCAGACGTGATGTCATTCAGCCCGACGTACTGTGGTCTGCAAGTGAGGTAATCGGAGATCCAGTTCACCAGGTGAGGGTCCACTCCCATCCTGCGTCGTTAGTCCCAAAGCAGAGGTTGCTGGATGGTGTTAAAGGTACTGGAGAAGTCCAAAAAGAGGATCCTCATTTTGTCACATGCCTTATCCAGATGGGAGTGGATTCGATGGAGCAGGAAGAGGATGGCATCCTCCATGGCAACACCTGGTTGGTATGCAAACTGCCAGCGATCCAGGGCGTGCTGCACCTGAGGTCTGAGGAAGCTGAGGAAGAGCCACTCCAACGTCTTCATCAGATGTGAAGTGAGTGCCACTGGCCGGAAATCATTCAGCTCGCTGGGTTCTTCTTCATAACAGGAACGATGCGGGATGTCTTCCAGAGTGTTGGCACTCTCCCAGTCTGCAGGCTGAGGTTGAAGATCCATTGTACTGGTTCCCCCAGTTCTGCAGCGCAGGCCTTCAGTAGTCTTGGACACACTTTCCTGGGTCGGAGCTTCCTCAGCTGTCCTCTGACCTGCTCCGTGGTGAGGAGTGGTGAGGAGTGGTGATGGGGGGGGGCTGGTTGAACCTATTGAAAAAGTCATTTAGTTTGTTTGCCCTCTCCACTGTCCCCCCTACGGCTCTGGTCTTTCTGTTGAGACCTGTGATGGTCACGAGGACCGGACTTGGGCACCTCTGCTCTAGTAGCTATGGAACTTTAGTCATCTCTTCATTCATGTTATAAACACTGGATTTCAAATGAAACGGACAAGATGTGCTTTAATTGCAGACTTGCACCTTTATTTTCAGGGGATCTACATTTCAGTACGGTCAACATTTGCCTTCCAGGATTCGATACCGTTGGAAGTTGGAAAGTCCATCGGAATGCTCATTGAGGACTACGGGTGGGCGTCGGCTAGCTGCTTACTATACACTATGTATGAGTATCCTCAGGTTAAACTAAGCTCAGAACAAAACACCATAGTCATGAACATAGCGACTGCCAGCCAGTTGTAATTCCGACGTCCGGTTTATGGACCAGAAGACTTGCGTTGGATTAAAAACAAAAAAAAAAAACAACAAAAAAACAATTCTTCCATCTCCATGGTGCCGCCTGGAAGGAAACCTTGCTTCCGCTTAGCAAGCACTTTGAGGGTGACTGATGCGGTGATTTAAAAAAACATCAACAATTTATTGTGGTAACGGTGCATAATCTCACAGCTTCCAGAGGGGACTGAAAACCTGCGTTATGGATTGGGGCATGTGTAAAAGCTTATAGCTTTGACTTGACAAAGCCGTCCTCCACGAAAGTGCCGAACACAGCTCAGTTCTGGTTCCCAAATGATTTCTCCCAAAATAAATTGGAACAGTCATTTTCACTGAGTTCAGTGGGTGTGTGGCAACCACAAAATTCAAGTGTGCTTGTTTTATGCACCCTTTCGCCATTCAAACGCTACTGCATACAAACAACAAACTGCTGAGATTCAACATTAATGGCACACTCATTTTGACATGTTATGCATAAAACAGTGGGGAGGAAATGATTATGATGGAAGGGTCCCTTTCAGCATGCAGCATTGTTCTGAACAGCCAGGACAAACACTATCCGAGCTCCATTTTTTCCTTTATGGTAATATCATATTAATCCTTTTTGCCAACTCAAACGTGAATCTGGTGAATCTGGTAGCCTACCCATAGTTTCAGCACAAACAAACCACAAAAACAATGACATACATTTACACTAACCACAGATGACATTTATAGAAGAGTAGTTAACATTAATACCTCTATAAATTGTAGCACATGTAAGGGCATGTAATCATTTCATGAGCTTCATTTTCTTTGCCTTAAAAGGATGGATTGGGTGCATGTCGTGAAAATATCTTCAGAGACAATCAACTTCCTATTGAGCCTCCTCATCTATCACTGGATCTATGTTTGTATCTGTGTGCGTGTTCCTAAGTTAAGTGTGTCTGCATGCATCTGTGTCTGTTGTGTGAATGTGTGTCTATAGACGCGTTACCTGGTGCCGTAACTCTGCCCGGGACAGTTTTATAAAGTGTGGTGCAAGCGCTGAAGCAACACTAAATCATTTTTATTTGTTATGTGCGAGGGTCAGCTCTCTTGACACCCCTGGACCTGGACACTCCAGGAATGGACTGGCTTCCTTTTGCTGTTACAGCTGTGTTGTTCTGGACTAGTAGTTAAGGGAGATTTATTCTTGTTCGGACATGGTTCACCTGAGGAAAAAGAACAGTTGCCATTTCTTTTTGCAATGTTGAGTTTAGTTTGGATGGTGTGCAACATCATTCTGCTTTTCATGCCACCACAAATGGTTACTTTTTTTTCTCCACTTTTTGTTTCATTGTTTCACTTCACTCTGTTTTCTTGAAGCTACTTGCATAAAACATGTCTACTACTTCGCTTGCTATGCCAAGCAAAATCCACCCACTTTGTGCAGAATGAAAAGAGAGCGAGCCTCCCAAACTGTCATGTCAGAAAATCTGATGCAAACGGCTGAAACACAGCTAAGGTGCGCAACGTCGTGTGGAAACATTTCAAAATGTGTGTATGTGTATGTCTGTTTATTTTCCACACTAGCTGCATTTTCATTAGTTTTTCGCAAAAATATTTTGATTTCAATTTCAACTTGTTGGTGTTTCCAATGAAGAGCGTTTTGGTTCTAAGGCGCAATTTTGTAATGTTCCATCTCGTGAGATCTCACAGTTCTGTAGGAGGTGCTCATGATGTTTACGGGAGACAGGTGTCCGAAAATATTAAGATTACTTTCAAAATATCTCTCTGCCCTCATCGGAAGGGATCGGGCATTTGGTGTTGGTGTTGCGTGTATGCGCACTAATAACTTAATTGTGTTATGGCGCGGACGGATAGAACGGATTTCAACGACAACATGCGCCGCATGTCGCCCGATAGCTTGTTGCATGGGGGAAACGGCCATTTCTCATACAACGATATGGAGCGTGCAGTTCTGACACAAAAGCGAGTGGCCCCATACTTCCTACATCCTTTACCGGGCGGGGGTCACATGACTCCAGGGAATGCACAAAAAGTGTTTCCATTACACTTTTACGAAATACTTCTATTTCGACACGTCTCAAGAACCACCTCACAAGAGCGGAAAAACTTTCTGGCGATATTTGAGAGTTTTTTTGTTTTTGTTTTGTTTTTTTCGCAAATCCAGTGTTTCCATTACCAGCTTGCTTTTGCGTAACTTGCCTTTTGTGCAAAACTCAGAGTAATGGAAACACACCTACAGATAGGGAAACAAAACTAAAGTTCGGACAAACAAAAATAATGCTGTGATTTATGAATGCTTAATATTCCACACAACTTAAAACAAAATTAATAAGAAATAAGAGTGCTATCTCTCCTCCCACATTCCAAAGACGTGCATGGCAAGTTAATTGGGCGCTCCGAATTGTCCCTAGGTGTGCTTGTGTGTGTGGATGGTTGTTCGTCTCTGTGTGCCCTGCGATTGGCTGGCAACCAGTTCAGGGTGTATCCCGCCTACTGCCCATGGCCAGCTGAGATAGGCTCCAGCACCCCCTGCAAACCGTGTGAGGAGCAAGCGGTTCAGAAAATGGATGGATGGATGGATGGATGGATGGATGGATGGATGGATGGATGGATGGATGGATGGATGGATGGATGGATGGATGGATAAAAGGGCTATCTATCACTGACAAAATGAAGGTGTGGCTTAAGTGCTGAAGAGGTCGTCTCCCTTGTGAGTTTGATTCTCAACCCTTGTGACCATGTTGAGGTATATCCTTGAACAAGATACCCCCCCCCCCCCACACACACACACACACACACAGTTACATCATTAACAGTTGTCATCAGTACAGTTCCGCCAAGAAGACAAAGTGAGACAAAAAGTGGGTGAATACTTATGCACATTTGAGTTAGTATTTTATTTATAATGCATTTGACAACATTTCAAATGTAGGTTATATATTTTTTCTGGTAAAAATTCAAGAACATAGGGTAGTAAATTCTTTGGATTTTTTTGAAGCGTTGTTAACGCACATATTGGCTACTCTGATCCTATTTCTCTTGAATCCATCCATCCATTTTCTATAGCTGTTATCATCATTAAGGTCATTACCTTGCAGGGTAAGCCAAAGCCTGTGACTTTGGGCCAAAGTCAAGTGGAACAGTCACTGACTGTCTCTGACTTTGGGCGACAAGCCAGACAACCATTCACGCTCATATTCACACCTACACAATTTAGAGTGTTCAACGTCATTTGGAATGTGGAAGGAAGACGGAACAGCTGGAGAAAACTCACACTAGCACAGGAAGGCCTGTGCTGAGATTTGAAGCCCAAACCAATGAGGCAGACATGTTTTTCTCTCCAAGATAGAATGATCTGTATTTCACACAGTGGTGGACAACATACAGACAAGTAGTTGCATGGCGAACTAGTTGGGGGCACGTTTCAGAAATATGCACTGAAGTCCATGCACTATAATGGTGCTGTCTGAATGTCCATCCTTATCCCCTAACCCATCATTCACTATATGTGACAAAAGGGTCCTCATGTGCCAAAAAAAATCTAAATTGAGATATTGGTATATTCGAATTCTGCACTTAATCCCCTTTAAAATGATATATAATACATGGATGTAGCTCAAACATTGACAAAGTTAGAGCAGTGTTTATGTTGGAAGGTAGAAATCCCTAGTTTTGATTAAAAAAAAAACAAAAAAAACAAAGGGGGTTTAAAGTGTTGGTACTTGCGTCTTTCAAATGTCCATAGCAACCAGTACCTTAGGAACAATATATAAACCTGAAATTTTCAGTAACTGTTAAAATATCAGTGGAAAGTCAATTCCAATCACAGCCAAGGTCATCGTCCGAGATTTGAACCCTTTAAACGTTTTGGAAGTTTGACCTCTCAAGAGATGAAATCAG